>NC_081183.1:163633086-163756125 GCF_029867415.1 Vicia villosa
GTTAAAGAAGAAACAAACGTTAGTTAATCAATTTATTTCTTTTTTCTTTTCTTCTTTTTTTTGCTTCTTTTTTCTTTGCCTCATTTGGGCTTACAAGACAGAAATAAAATAAATGATCCTTCAGGTCTCCCGTGGACACTTTCTCTTTGCCCCCAGGAATGTGTTGATCTGCTGTTCTTCTTGAAGCTGTCCGGTGAGCTCCAATATCCTTCTCTCATAGTCTTGACAGTATGATTTGAAGGTGTCTCTTTCCTCTTTGAGTTGAACCCAAGATTTTTGCAACTCTTCTAGGTCAGTTGGCATGTCCGGGTGTAGAATAACTTGAGGTTCATATCCTTCGACCTCTGGTTCAATAGTCACAAGTAGAACAGCGGGATATGGCATAAGGAGTTTCTGAGCATGAGTGCGGACCCATCTGAGGTAGGGTTCCATAGGAATAGAATTCCATTGCCCCAGAGTTTTGCTTTCTATTCTATAGACACTGCCCCATGCATGTATGAACCTTCGTCGGTGTTTATGAGAATCATTCTCGTAATCAAACACAATGCCATGGATAATCATGTCATGAGGACCGTTGCTCCTTGCATATCCGAATTGGCGTAGAGCTAAAGAGGGATTGTAAGTGATGCCTCCTTTGATGCCAAGGAGTGGCACATTAGGGTACTCTCCACAATGATCAATGATAGTAATGTCTCTTTGAAAGAAGTTGTTCCAACGGATATCTGAATGAGACAAAGACATAATCCTGTGAGACCATTGCATTCTTTGTTCATTTCTCAACACTGATCGGGGAAGATGAAATGTAAACCACCTAGCCAGTAGTGGTATACAGCACATGAGAGTTCCTCGTTTCTTCACGGTACGAGTGTGTAGAGAATGTAGAATGTCTCCCAGCAATGTTGGTACCGGGTTACGGATTAGGAAAAGGTTGATGATGTGAACTAGTCGGGATTTGGGAATAAAACCAACCCATAGATCAAAAGTGCCATAACTTCCTCAAAAGCTGGATAACTTTTGTTTTCTAGCAGTAGTCGAGCCTTTTCCAATAAGAACTTGGCAAGCAAACCCTTAACTGCACTCTTTGTTTCCCAATTGGACTCGATTTCTGATTTCCGCAGATGTAAAGCAGCAGCAATGACTCCAGGTTTTGGAATCCTTTCTAAACCAGTGAAAGGTAATTGATTTCGAACAGGCAATCCCATTAGTTCAGAGAATTCTTCCAAAGTGGGTACCAACTGGTAATCAGGAAAGGTAAAGCAATGATGTTTTGGGTCAAAGAACTGGAACAGGACCCGTATCATGTCTTCTTCAAATTTTGAGGTAACCAAATGGAGTAGGTGACCATGCCTTTCAGTGAATTGAACATTCCTGGGGAATTCTGACACTAAGTCTTTTAGTTCAGATGGTACCGTTGAGATGTTGATTCGGATGTAATCTTTGGTGGCGGGAGCCATTACCTGCAAAAACAAAGGTAAACTCTTTGATCCTTGAAGTGTCTGGTGCAAAAATGATATGCTTATGATGCAAACATGTGGCACACAAAAACAAATCAAACAATAGCCTTAGGTTTAAAGGCTTGCATGGAGCTGATAGGTGATACCCTCCCCACTGAAGTTGAGTTGGTTAAAACCTGTCCTAGAATTGGATTCGGGTTCTATGATCCTTGGAAGTAACATCTCAATACGGCGCTCGAGCGGCCGATCAAAATATTCCTCGAGGATAACTAACTTCGATCAATTTCAAAGCTAACCACTTAAAAGGCCACAAGTCAAGTTCAACTAAAAAGGTTCTAAGACAAATTAGTGTTTAATGACATTTCGGAAGCCTAATATACTCCTTGATCGTTTTCAAGGGACATCAGTATAAACCAAAGTATCGCACTAACGATGACTACCAGATCAACCGTATCGGTACATGCCGTACAGTTTCCTTGGTCTATTGTCATATACTTAAGGTATCTCGAGATTCGGGTTAGAATCTTTCACACAAGCAGAATACCCAAGTAAACCTTTGAAAGATAAAGCAATCAAATCAATCAATTGAAAACATCGACCTATTCTCTTAAGGTAACCCCTTTTGAAAACATTTTGTTTTTGAAAGTATTTCCCCAGCAGAGTCGCCAGTTCTGTGGACCTCCGATTTTTTTATTCCGGGCCATACCTCTGTTCGGTAGAGATACGTGAACTGACTCTTTTTTATCGCTTAATGCTTTCGCATTTTTGAAAATATCACAGAGTCGCCACCGACCTTTTATTTTATCCAATTAAGGAAAGGTTTATAAAAGACACAGAAAAAAGACCTTTGAGAAATTCTGGGTAAGGGGGTAGGTTATACAAAGGGAAGGTGTTAGCACCCTTTGTATCCATGGTTATCCATGGGCTCTTAAGTTTGCTTAGCTCAATTGTTTGTCGATCATTTTTCGATTGCTCTGAAATTGCTCATATGTGGTTCCCAAATACTTTTGTAAATTGAATTTTGTAATGCTCCGTGTGTGGATGTATACAAAATGCTTGTTTATCTTTCGAAAGATGTTTTTGAAAAGAACGTTAACTTTGTAATAATCCGTGTTTGGGATATATACAAAGTATTGTCTTTTGGAAAGTTTTGAAAAATCAACAGTGTATGAGAATTTTGTTTGTTTTGATTTGAGCAAGCAAACTAGGAGATCTACCCTGAGTTGTAAGGTCTTTATCCTATTTCCTTTAAAAATCTATCCTTTCACCGGATATAAAAGCAAGGTTCGATTTTGTACTCAAAACAGTGGAATTTTGACTTTGATTTTGAAAGGAATGAGAAGGGATTACCTGAAGAGGTGCAAGTGTGATTGTGATTGGATTCAGATATTTATCTTTGAAGTTAGTGATCTAACGGTTCAATTTTATCTTTGACATACACGCAGTTTATATGTGCTGGAAATTAAAATGCGGAAATGTAAAGTGCGGAAAGTAAATCTACGCTATTACATCGATTGTGCGGGAAATGTAAACTAGCCTATTTACATGAATTTGACATGCTATACATTTATCTAGGAATTTTAAATTGCAAGAAAAATAAAAGGCATGTTTTTGGATTTTTTATGATTGATTTTAATTATAATTAATGCATGATTAATTAAATTAAAATGAAGAAAAAGGATGAAAATGGATTTAAACCTAGAAATTAAGTTTAAAATATGTACAAAATATTTGTCTATTAATTTTAAAAAAAAACTAATTTTTTTTGGCTTTTTTTGAAAATGATTTGAAATTGATTAAGCTAATTAAAACATAATTATGCAAATAATTATATAAATAATTAAAACTTAATAAGAAAATTATTCAAAATATGTACAAAATTAGCTTATAATATATAAACAATATTTAATATAAAGAACAATTTTTTTTAGGATTTTTTGATTGGTTAGAATAATTAAGAAGCAAATATATAAATATATACTAATTAATTATGTAAAATATTGAAATTATGAAGAAAAATAAAATATTTTTATTTCAGAAAATAATATATTATTTTAGAAGTCTAAAATATTTTTTGTGTATTTTTTGGATTTTTAAAACTATTTTTAATTAATTTAACAAAGAAATTAAAATAAAATAGAAAATAAAATAGAAAATAAAAGGATATTGATCCTGTGTGGTAATTTGTGAGGGAGCATGGTGTGCACGCGTGATCTGGATCATTGGATGATTCATTAAATGAAATCAGAGGGTCCAGAAATTGAGGCACGTGGTAGAAGATACACCTGCAAGGCACAGAATCAGAGAGAATTTAAAAAAAAGTACGCGCGCTGACTGTCCAATGAGGTGGAGACACCTCATCGTCTTCAACCTTCAGACAAGGGTTTTTACAGCGCTTTTATGAAACAAGCGTTGTAGTTGATGAACCTTAATCCTGCAAAATAGCGAATAGGGGTAAACGCATAAATAAATTTGGCGCGACCTATCAGTTTGATTCGTTTGATCCATGCGGATTCAATGGTTCTAATTAGAACCTCTAATTTTGCCTATTTCAGAAAGCCCTAATTTTGAGTTGAAGAACCCTAAAATGGTATATGCTACAAACAGCCATTAAAATCCAATTGAAGCTCCAGAAACGACCAGAGCTTCAAACCAAACACAATTAGGCATCTACATCTTGTTAAATATGCGTGAGTTATGAGATATAAGTTGGTTTTAGTTTGAACAAACCGTGGCTTATATAGCTCGATTCAATGAAGTTTAGGACTTGGAAATGATTGGAATTGTTTCAGTATAGCTCAGAGATGATGTTTGAATGTTTATTTTATATTGAAATGGACTGAAACTTAAAATTCGAATTTCAAGTTTCTTTGAAAATTACAAGTGGTTACAAGTATGCAATATGCTTATGGATGCTTATGAACTCGTCTCTCCTTGTTTGCTGAACTATGATAGCTTATTTATAAGCTATGTGTGCTTAGAATTGAAGCTAATATGCAGCTAGTTGCCTTTGTTGAAATCTTGCATTCTTTAATATTAAAAAAGCTTGAATTCTTGACCAAGTCACCTTGCCTTCAATGCACCTGCCCTCCCCTTTACTTCTCTGCAGAAAGATGAAGATTCTTTGGGGTGAGTCATGCTTGGAAGTTAAGCTACCATTATCCATGCATTTTCCTTTTAATTTTAATCTTAAAGTAAGATAAAATCATGCAAAAAATGGATAAAAAAGGTATGGGCTTAGTCTTGGTCGTGGGAGGCCCATAGTAACATGGCAATGATGTTTGAATGCTGAAAACTTGGCCCCATTTGGAAAAAATGCCATTTTAATCAATGTTGATTTCATGTATTTTCCCAAAATTTAGCCAACTTCAACAAGGTGTAGATCCTTCAATTTTTGTCATATGAAGGAGATCTTGCACTTTTTGGAAACCTCAAAGAGTCCTCTAACCAATGCCTTTGGTCTCATGTCAAAATGATTTTTGAAGCTCCTTGTGTGTCCTTTTGAAAAAAGTGTCTTTTTGTTGACTTTGAAAATGACCTGTAATGTCTTTGATCATATTTTTCAAATGGTGAATCCAATGACCATGGGATCAATGGCATTTGAAAGATAATTGAATTTCCTTCAAAACAAGCTTTGGTTTGAATTTTTTGGATGAAGGATGAGAGAGTTATGATCAGTCAAAGTTGAGTTGACTTTTCAGGCAAAAACCCTAATTTTGAATCTTAGGGTTTTGTTGATTTTTGATCTTTCCTTGATGAATTATGATCATCCAATGATCAAATGATGAATCCTTTGACAAAATATGGACTTTGACAAAAAATTTCATTTTTGACTGTCTGTTGACTTTTTTGGTCAAACGGGTCGTCTGTTGACTGTTTGAGCTGCTGACGGTGCGTCTGAGTGAATTGAAGTTTGAAAATTTGTATGATGGTACTTTGAGATATTTGGATGTATATGAAATCCATTTGAGCTCTCAAAAACTTGTTTCTCCTGTAAAAACAAGAAAACCCTAGTCAGGGACTGTTTATGTAGGAGATAGTTAAGCGTACCTGATTTTTGTGCAGTGTTGAGTCTCTGCTAATCGCGTGATATTCAGAAGACTTCTTGAACAAAAATCTTGGAATTTTGAATTGTGAAAGATTGATTTGATTGATGGTACAAAACATTGAGAATTGTACTGCCAGCAGTTTGGCTGTCAACTGACTGTCCAGGTATTGAAACAGCAGTTAGAGTGAAAAATCAACAGTCAAAGTTAATTTTCTTTTTTGTTGTTTTTGTTTTATGTTTTTATGTGAAAAATGAAAGTTTATTTACATGACTTGTTAAAAACATAGACATAATAAATAACTAATATACTGTTACCAGTACAGTCTGAGTTTCCTGATTCTGCGCCTGCAAAAAGATTTAACTCTGTACCAATTGTGTCAGTACTATTTATCTGTAAATAAATAAATAGCATGTGTGAAGTAATAAACAGTATTTGGCGTTTGCGTAAGAATAAATTCAACTGCAAGCCAAATTACTGTATAAGAAAAATTCTAAAAACTAAGTATTTCATATGTCAGGATATTTGTTGAAATAAAAATCCATGATTATATGAGACCCTTAATTTTCAGATTGGAGTTTTCTTGAAAAATATGTGGGCAAATTTTGGGGTATAACACCACCTATGGAAGGAAGACCTCTGATAATGTACCTAACTGTGTTAGAAGATTCAACAGGGTGTGTACTGGGGCAACATGACGAGTCCGGCCAAAAGGAGCATGCAATCTACTATCTTAGCAAAAAGTTTACCGATTGTGAAACAAGATACTCACTGCTCGAGAAAACTTGCTGTGCCTTAGCATGGGTGGCTCGCCGACTAAGGCATTATATGCTAAATCACACCACTTTCCTGATCTCCAAAATGGATCCTATAAAGTATGTGTTCGAAAAACCTGCTCTCTCTGGAAGAATAGCAAGATGGGAAATGATCTTAACAAAATATGACATCCAGTACACTTCACAAAAAGCAATCAAAGGAAGTGTGGTAGCTGATCATCTGGCTCATCAAGCAGTGGATGATTATCAAGCATTAAACTTTGACTTCCCAGATTAAGACATTATGCTAGTTACTGACTACGAGCAACCAGGACCGGAAGAAGGACCCGAGCCAGGATCCCGATGGACTATGGTTTTTGATGGAGCTTCTAATGCACTCGGCAATGGCATCGGAGCTGTGATCATTTCTCCTGCAAGAGGTTAAACACCATTCACTGCCAGATTATGCTTCAACTGCACTAACAATATAGCCGAGTGTGAAGCATGTATTCTGGGTCTCAAAGCTGCAATCGATCTAAGAATCAAGTTCCTAGAGGTCTACGGAGACCTAGCGCTCGTAATTTATCAAGTCAAAGAGGAATGGGACACGAAGCACCCGAATCTAATTCCATATAAAGAGTATGTGCTAAGTTTGATTCCTTACTTTGAAGAGATCACTTTTGAACACATCCCACGCGAAGAAAATCAACTAGCTGATGCTCTAGCTACCATGTCATCCATGTTTAAGGTCAGGTGGGACCATGAGGCGCCGATGATCACCATTTACAGACAGGATGAACCAGCCTATTGCAATGAGATCAATGCCGAAGAAACGGAAGAAAAACCATGGTTCCATGAAGTAAAAAGATATCTCGAAGCTCAGGAGTACCCTGAAGGGGCATCCATTAACGACAGAAAGTTTCTAAGAAGATTTGCTGCCAAATTCTTTCTAAGTAATGGAACCCTATACAAACGCAACCATGACTCGACTTTACTTCGTTGTGTAAACAAGAAGGAAGTAGAACAGATTATGGAAGACATACATGATGGTGCCTTTGGTACTCATTCAAGTGGACATACAATGGCTAAAAAGATCCTAAGAGCAGGTTATTACTGGTCTACCATGGAGACAGACTGCCATCATCACTCCAGAACCTGTCACAAATGCCAGATATATGCCGCCAAAGTACATGTACCTCCAGTCCCATTAAATGTCCTGACGGCTCCTTGGCCTTTTGCAATGTGGGGTATCGATATAATTGGAGAAATCAAGCCTACTGCCTCCAACGAACATCGTTTTATCCTGGTCGCTATTGACTACTTCACAAAATGGGTAGAAGCAGCTTCATTTTCTTCAGTCACCAAGAATGTTGTGGCCCGGTTTATCAAGCACAATCTCATTTGTCGGTATGGCATCCTGAAAGGATCATCACAGACAATGGCACAAATTTAAACAACAGAGTGATTACTGAACTCTGCACACAGTTCAAGATCAAACATCATAATTCCTCTCCCTATCGACCAAAGATGAATGGCGCAGTGGAAGCTGCCAACAAGAACATCAAGAAAATCATACAAAAGATGACAGTAACCTACAAAGACTGGCATGAGATGTTACCTTTTGCTCTTCATGGTTATCGCACATCTGCACGTACTTCAACAGGGGCAACTCCATTCTCCTTAGTCTACGGTATGGAGGCAGTTCTTCCAATTGAAATTCAGATTCCTTCCCTAAGGATTATGAAAGAAGCCGATATAGACGAAGATGATTGGATTCAGACTCGGTTGGACCAAATAAACTTGATTGATGAGAAGAGGCTCGCAGCTATTTGTCATGGCCAATTGTACCAAAAGCGTATGATCAAAGCCTTCAACAAAAAAGTCAAAAGTCAAGCATACCAAACTGGTGGCTTGGTTGTCAAACGCATCATCCTACCACAAGGTGACCCCTGGGGCAAGTGGACTCCCACTTATGAGGGACCATTTGTAATCAAGAAAATATTCTCCGGCGGTGCCTTGTTGCTTACCACTATGGATGGCGAGGATTTCCCACACCCTGTAAATGCGGACATAGTCAAAAAGTACTTCGCTTAAAGAAAAGCTCGCTAAGTTGAAAACCTGAAATGGCAACTTAGGCAAAAAAATGAGCGTCTCGGTGGATTGAAAACCTGAAAGGGCGATCCAGGAAAAAATTAGAGACTAAATAAACATTATCCCGGTAGGCTGAAAACCTGAAAAGGCAGCCTAGGCAAAAATTAGGGAATAAAGCGTACAACTATGTTCCGTTCAACTACCTACTCACCTTCAAGATTCAACACATCAAAGACACCGATCAGTCCAATTACTTTCTTCCAACAAGTGAGGGATGAGATGCTCGAAGACAGATTGGCAATAGCAGCATTGAAACTTGACTGGATTATTTTCACATAGCTATTCTCTTTATATACTTTTCCAAGCTTTATGACAATTTCCTACTACTAGGATTTTTGTCTCCTTGTACTAATCAGCCTATCTTGGCTCTTTTTCCAAAATCAATGCAGTTCATGCTCAAAATCAACATTTTCACTTTTTCTGTTTTGAATACGTAAACGTCCCAAATGATAATTTTGAATGAACATGTGCATTTGGATATGATTGATGTTTACCAGGAAAAACAGGAATAACATTCAGGTAATGTCCCAATCATTTGGACATCATCCCGAAACCAGCATCAGAAGAAAAATTACCAACAGAAGTGCATTTCTCAGCAAATTCCTCAATGAGATTTTTCTCTCCTACAAAGTAATTCGAGAAATCTTATTCCCCAGCAGGGCTGTTCTAGAATGCTATCCCCAGAAAGTGTGGTCTCCACACCAGGACTTGGTCAAATAGTGCATCGGAGGATTATGCATCTTCCTCATTCCCACTTTAAAGGGCATCAAAGTCAGAACTTTCAAATTACTTTTCATCCCCGAGCGGTAGTCAAAGATCCTTCAACAGAGCACCATGGTTCTCAAAGAAGGTCCCCAGCCGAGGGTACTCAAACAAGACGACAAAAGATCATCAACGATCACAATGCCTTCATTTCCAAATGGCTAGCCGGGATTTATTTTCCCAACCAGAAGCCTGATACGCTCAAGACTGCATCAGTCATACATCATACATCATACATCATACATCATACATCATACATCATACATCATACATCATACATCATATATCATACATCATACATCATACATCATACATCATGCATCATACATCATACACATATTCATACACAACATAACTTGCATATTTCTCCTTTAGTTCAAAAATCTCATACATTACATCACAAACATTGCATGTCACTAACTTGATTTTTTCAGGCAGACGGATGTCTTCAGCAAAGATGTTCTCAATCACATGCAGTGTTCTCCTGAATTCTATTAAGATAAGCAGTCCTCTCAGATATAATCAAGCCGAAGATTCATTCTGAAGAGATCTCTCTTTCCAAATCACCTATCAACTCAAAAACATACCAACACAGATCGAAGTCGATACCTCAGACGGTTCCAGAACGATCTACCATCGAAGATCTAAAGCTGATACCTCAGACGGTTCCATAACGATCTACCATCGAAGATCTAAAGCTGATACCTCAGACGGTTCCAGAACGGTCTACCATCGAAGATCTAAAGTTGATACCTCAGACGGTTCCAGAATGATCTACCATCGAAGATCTAAAGCTGATACCTCAGATGGTTCTAGAACGATCTACCATCGAAGATCTAAAGCTGATACCTCAGACGGTTCCAGAATGATCTACCATCGAAGATCTAAAGCTGATACCTCAGATGGTTCTAGAACGATCTACCATCGAAGATCTAAAGCTGATACCTCAGACGGTTCAAGAACGATCTACCATCGAAGATCTAAAGCTGATACCTCAGACGGTTCCAGAACAATCTACCATCGAAGATCTAAAGCTGATACCTCAGACGGTTCCACAATGATCAACTTTCAAAATCTAAAGCGGAAAAACTTTGGACAGTTCCATAACGATCATCCTCCTAGACTTAAAGCGGTAACCTCAGGCGGTTACGAAACAGTCAACGCAGAGGTTTTCAAATCCTTCATTAAGATATAATCAATGGATTCATTCTGGTGAACAAACCATCAACACATTTGCCAGGTGGCATTTGAAAGCCCATCTCAGGTATTGTTTCAATCTGCCAACAACATTTCTCAGACAACATTCAAAGACAAATTCCAGCATCACTTCCGGTCGAGGTAAGTGCAAATTTTCAGGGTATCTAAAATATTCAATCATCTTCTACCTTCAGATTTCAAACAATCTCTTCAGGTTTAAGAAGATTGAATAGGGGCAACTGTTATACCCCAAAATTTGCCCGCATCTTTTTTCAAGAAGACTTCTATCTAAAAATTAAGAGTTCCATATAATCTCGGATTTTTATACCATAAATATCCTGATTTATGAATACTTGGTTTTTAGAATTTTTTTTCTTATACGGTATTTTGGGCTCGCTGTCGAATATATTTTTACACAAACGCCAAGTACTGTTTATTACTTCACACACGCTATTTATTTAAGATTTATTTACAGATAAATAGTACTGACGCAACTGGTACAAAATTAAATCTTTTGAAGGCGCAGAGTCCGGGGGTTCAGACTGTACTGGTAACAAGTAAATTATCATTAATTTCTTGTTTCCCACTAATTTTTGTACTATATTCCATTATTTTCAAAATCTTTTCCTTTCTTTTCAAATATCTTTCTTTCAAAAATCAAATCCTAACTTTATTCTATACATCTCTCTTTTTTCCAACACTATCATACACTTTCTTTCAAATCCTACATCCACTCAAATTTTCCTTTTGTACGGAATCACTTCATTCCCCAACGTCTCTATCTTTCTTTTCATTCTATAAATACCTCTCATTTTTTCCATAAAATCTCACATCAAATTCGAACTCATCTCTCAAATTTCTACTTCATATTCATTCTCTCTTCTTCCCCGGCAAAATGACGAAGCGGATGGAAACGTGTTTTCTTATGATCATCACCGTCGTGGTGGTAATCATGTCCTTCTTCTGTCTGCATAGTCCTGAAAAATGTGGACCTGGGTTGTTTACACTCCCAATTATCTATATGTTATTATTTGTAGCATGGGTTATTAATCGTCATTCTTAAAGTTTGTCGTATCTTTTTTTTTGTACCGTTTGCTTGTCGTACTGTTCATTATATTATGTAATGTTTGTACTGTCAGTATTAAATGTCGTATTATCTGTCGTACTGTTGTTTAATTATTAAGATAATATTTTGTGTGTTTTCTGCCAGTTAAATATTTATTTTTCTGTGCATTAATTGTTTTTCAGGGTTATTATCGGTAATTTTGTTCGCATACAGTATATATTATTTATTTATTATGTATGTGTTTTTCTAACAACTCATGTAAATAAATTTTCACCATTAACATAATCAAAAACAAAAAAAAAAGAATATTAACAATAACTGTTGAATTTTCACCTTAATTGCTACATTAATACCTGAACAGTCAGTAGATAGTCAAAACCGCTGACAGTGCAATTCTCCGTGTTTTGTACCATCAACCAAATCAACTTTTGCATTTTCAAAATTCCAAGATTTTTGTTCTAGAAGTCTTCTGAATATCACATGATTAGCAGAGACTCAGCACTACACAAAAATCAGGTACGCTTAACTGTCTCCTACACAAACAGTCCCTAACTAGTGTTTCTTGTTTTTTCAGGAGAACAAGTTTTTGAGACCTCAAATGGATTTTATGGACCTCCATATATCTCAAAGTACCACCATACAAATTTTCAAACTTCAATTCACTCAAACACACAGTCAGCAGCTCAAATAGTCAACAGACGACCCGTTTGACCAAAAAAGTCAACAGACAATCAAAAATGATTTTTTTTGTCAACATCCATATTTTGTCAAAAGATTCATCATTTGATCATTGGTTGATCATAATTCATCAAGGAAAGATCAAAAATCAACAAAACCCTACGTTTCAAAATTAGGGTTTTCTCCTAAAAAGTCAACTGAACTTTGACTGGTCATAACTCTCTCATCCTTCATCCAAAAAATTCAAACCAAAGCTCATTTTGAAGGAAATTCAATTATCTTTCAAATGCAATTGGTCCCATGGTCATTAGATTCACCATTTGAAAAATATGAACCAAGACATTCAGGTCATTTTCTAAGTCAACAAAAAGTCACTTTTTTCAAAAGGACACACAAGGAGCATGGAAAATTATTTTGATATGAGACCAAATACATTGGTTAAAGGACTCTTTGAGGTTTCCAAGAAGTATAAGAACTCCTTCATATGATAAAAATTGAGGGATTTATGCCTTGTTGAAGTTGACCATTTTTTGGGAAAATGCATGAAATCAACATTGATCAAAAATGTTTTTTTTCCAAAAGGGGCCAAGTTTTCATGATCCAAACATGTTCCTTATAATGTGAAGGGCCTCCCACGACCAAGCCAAGGCCCACAACATTTTTGTTCTTTTTTTGGTTTAATTTTATCACATTTAAGATTAAATTGAAAAAAAGAAATGGAAGGATAATATGTAGCTTGAATCTTAAGCATGAGTCATCAAGAAGCATTCAAAACTCTGCCACAAGGAGCTAGTACAGCATAAGAGAGTAGAAAAATCAAGCCATGGTTGCTTGAATTCAAAGCTACATATGATATAATATTCAAAAATTCAACAAAGCACTTATTGCTTCTTAGCTTAGTTTCTAAGTGCTTCCTTGCCTATAAATGAAGTATAACACTTCATCAATGGGAGAGACACGAATTTAGGACCAGACATATGCTTGTACCATGCTTGTAATCACTTGAAATTTTCAAAGAAATTCAAAATTCAAATTCTGAATTTAAGCCATTTTCAACACAAAATAAACACTCAAACACAATCCTTGAACATTACTACGCATCAGATCATGCCAATAGATCATGCCATCAGATCATGCCAGCTACACATCTAACGCATCAAAACGCGCCACTATATCATAGACCTCATTTAATTACCACACATGATTATTTTATGTATTTTCTATTTTATTTTATTTTCTTTACAAAATTAATTTAAAATAGTTTCAAAAATCAAAAAAATATAATAAAAATAGTTTTAGGCTTCTAAAATAATCTATTTTTTTTTGACATAAAATATTTTATTTTTTCTTAAATATTAAAATATTTTGTATAATTAATTAGTATATATTTATATATTTACTTTTTAATTATTTTAACTAATCAAAAAATCATAAAAAAAATTGTTCTTTATATTAAATATAGTTTATATATTATAAGCTAATTTTGTACATATTTAGGTTAATTTTCTCTTCAAGTTTTAATTATTTGTGTAATTATTTGTATAATTATATGATTATTTAACTTAATAATTTCAAAATCAACTTCAAAAAATCCAAAAAAATTAGTTTTATTTTAAAATTAATTGACAATCAATATGGACATATTTCAAATCTAATTTTTAGGTTTAAATTTTATTTTTACCTTTTTTCTTCATTTTAATTAAATTAATCATGCATTAATTCTAATTAAAATCAATCATCAAAAAATCCAAAAATATTTCTTTTATTTTCTTGCAATTTAAATTCCTAGATCAAGTGTATAGGTTGTCAAATCCATGTAAATAGCGTAGTTTACATTTCCCGCACAATCGATGTAATAGCGTAGATTTACTTTCCGCATTTTACATTTCCACATTTTAATTCTAGTACATATAAAACTGCGTGTATGTCAAAGATAAAAACTGAAGCGTTAGGTCACTAACTTCAAAGATAAAATATCTGAAAACAAAACACAATCACACTTGCACCTCTTAGGGTAATCCCTTTTTTACTCTTTTCAAAATCAAAATCAAACTCTAATGTTTCAAATGCAAAATCGAACTTTCGTTTACATCCGGTAAAAGGAGAATTTTCTAAAGGAAATAGGAAAAGACCTTATAACTTAGGGTAGACCTCCTAATTGCTTGCTCAAATCAAAACAAACAAATCTCTCATATATCATTTTTTTTCAAAATAAAACTTTCAAAAAAGACAATACTTGGTATATATCCAAACATGGATCATTACGAAGTTAACGTTCTTTTTTTTTTTTAAAACAACTTTTGAAAGATAAAACACTTTGTATACATCCGCACAAGGATCATTACAAAGTCAATTTACAAAGGTATTTGAAACCACATTCAAGCATTTCAAGGCAAGAGAAAAGTGATTCAAAACAAGCGAGCTAAGCAAACTAAGAGCCCATGGATAACCATGTATACAAAGGGTGCTAACACCTTCCCTTTGTATAACATACCCCCTTACCCAGAATTTCTTAAAGGTCTTTTTTCTGTTTCTTTTATAAACCTTTCCTTAATTGGATAAAATAAAAGTCGGTGGCGACTCTCTGATTTTCAAAAACACAAAAAGCAGAAAGAAAAGAGTCAGTTCGTGTATCTCTCCACGAGAGGTACGGTAAAAAACCGAGGGCGACAGTATCCCTTACAACATTCCACATATGATTAAAAATGATGTAAGGAACATCAACCTTCTTCTGAGTACCAATACAATACATGATATATTGTTGGTCTTTGTTGACGAAGTTGGGTGAACAGGTCGCTTTTGTGTGATAGAAACAACCTAGAAGAATCTTTGTCCACACTTTGTAAATGTCCTTCAAATCCTTGACATTCTTGGTTTTCATCACATCTGGGTATTGTTCAGCAAGAACATGATCCCAGTTTGCTTTATGAGAGAGTTCAAAAGCACCAACGGGCTCTCTCAAACCAAACAGCATTCGCAATGTGTCTTCAGTGATTGAGAAGAATCTTCCATGAACAAATGAAACTATTGCTTTAGGAATGACGAAAGAATAAGCCCATAAATCTTTTACCAAGTCAGGATAGACTGGTCCACAAAACTCATAAAACAAAGATGACCATCCTTGAAAGACCATATTATCTCTGATATGACACCCATGTTCTTCCAGATTATCAACGTCAACCATCATCTCACAAATTACTTCTAAATCTTCCGGAGGAATCGAGCAAGTGATCGGTGGAAAAAAATTCTTTTTCTTCTTGTTGATGTTGTTGAGGAGGAGACAAAGAATCAACAATATGTGATGAAGAAGCAACCATTTTCACACAACTGAGATTTCTAGGTTTCTTTCTTTTAGGGTAAGAGAATAGGGCAAAAAGGTTGCAGAAGTGCATAAACAGAAGAGAGAATGAATGCGTAAAAGAGAAAGTGATATGATGAGGGGTGTTTATATAGATACGAATTTGAAAAGAAATGCAATGAAATTATGAGAATGAACAATTATAGAATCAAGAAAATCAAATGCATTTAATGATGAATGACGTTAGGTGGGTGTTACCCTAGGATTTCGACTTACCAATAAATGGGCAACTGGGGCTAAAAAATTGGTAATTGGGCCTCAATTTGGTAAAAAGGCCCTAAATTGGTAATTGGGCCTCAATTAAATAACTACATAGCCATTTGGGTCGAAGCGGTTCGACTAAATAATGCTTAGTAGTCGAAGCTGTTCGACTAGAAAGAGTATCAGAGGCTTCAGCGTTCGACCAAAAGTATGCGAAGACTTAATAATTTTGCTGCAAAAACTGAAGTGGAAGTCGAGAGGCATTAGAAGTTAAAAGGAGACGGTTTTCAGCAGTTACAAGAGACGCGTGGAGGTCTCACAGTTGAAGATCTTGCATGTCGAAGACACGTGTTGACTGATCATCAGTCAACCGTTATTAGTAGTTATTTTATTTTACTATTTATGCATCTTCAATAGGAACAATTTAGAGGTCCGCATTTTCTACATAAACACAAGTAAACTCAAATCTCTGTGCAAAATGAGTAAAGAGTGCAACTTTGGAATGTACGTATGCGTACCAGTTTAATTAATGCAATCATTTTATGTTATATTTCATCTTTCAGTGCACATTTACTGCTTTTTTATTGCTTTGATTTACTTTAAAGCCTTTAATTTTAGTGTTTACTTTTACTTTAAAGTCATTGTTGCATTTAATAGAAACGAGATACACATAATATAACAAAATAAAGCAATTAGTCCTGGAGTATTCTAGTTGATTCCGCAAAAGTAACCTTTAAAAAGGAAACTAGCGCTTGTTTACCATTTTTCTGGGTAAACAAATTGGCACGCCCAGTGGGACACGTCAATTGCTGTTTGTTTTATATTTGTTAGTATAATAGTTATGTATGATATTAAGAAGTGGTCGGAAATTAACTAACATGGCTGAAGTTAATACAAATAATTCTGATCTTTCTGGAAATCAAGGGGTTGTTCTGACCGGAACAACACCACAAAATGCCGCAGATTCATCCCCAGTTAGAACAACAAATACTGGTGGATTGACGGCAGCAATATTGGTAACATCACCAACAAATGTACGGTCACCGTTTAATCCATTACGACCACCGTTTCATGGAATGATGCCTCCACCAGGTTTTAACCCTCAGGTTCTTAGGAACATCCAGCAAGATGTCAATGTTGGACACTATAATATCTCTAATGTAGTCGAACAAATTTTAGTTCAAAATGGAATAAATGTAGGTTTACATAGACCAAATTTTGCAAACAGAATTGCCTAGGGGTTGGAAAGTTCCAAAATTCACCAAATTTGCTGGTGAGACTAGCGAGTCGACAGTCGAACATATTGCTAGGCTCCAGACAGAGGTTGGAGAAATAACAAACAATGAAAATCTAAAGATGAAGTATTTTCCAAGTTCTTTAACAAAAAATGCATTTACTTGGTTCACGACCTTATCTCCCCAATCTTTGTTCTCATGGAACCAATTAGAACGATTGTTTCATGAGCAATTTTATATGGGACAGTCAAAGATTAGTTTGAAAGAATTAGCTGGAGTTAGGCGAAAGGGTACAGAACCAGTCGATGACTATCTAAACCGTTTTAGATTACTGAAAGCTAGATGTTTCACACAAATTCCTGAACATGAGTTAGTCGAAATGGCTATAGGTGGGTTAGATTATTCCATAAGGAAGAAATTAGACACCCAACATTTGAGAGATATGGCACAACTGGCAGATAGAGTACGCCAGGTCGAAAGGCTAAAAGCTGAAAAAGCCAGAGCTAATAAATATCATAAGAAAGAAAAGATAGCTTATGTTACTACAAGTGAGTTCTACTCTAATAGCGACAGTGAATACGAAGAGGGAGAAGTCAATGTGGTTGAATTAAAACCAGGGCCACCATATATCTGAAAATTGCTCAAGCCCTCAAAAGATAAAAATCTGATTGAAAGTAAAAATGAAAATTTTTCTAGTAAAGCGTATTCATTTGATATAACAAAATGTAATGAAATATTTGATTTGTTGGTTTCTGATGGGCAAATCATAGTACCCCCAGGACTTAAAAATCTTCCTCTTGAACAGAAGAAAAAAAGAGGATTTTGTAAATTTCATAATTTCTTGGGTCATAAAACTTCTCAATGTGTCCTTTTCAGGGATTTAGTGCAAAAAGCTTTGAAAGAAGGAAGGTTACAGTTTGGAGAAAAGCCAAAGTCATCAATGCAAGTTGATACTGATCCTTTGCAAGTCGAAGAGTCTCACTATACTGAGCTTGCTGATGTGATGATGGTCGAGACTACTGATGGTTTCGTTAGAAAGCAAAATGGCGCTACTGATGGCAAAGTTTTGAACATGGTTTATCCTGAACCAAAAGAAAGTCTTTTGAAATTCCTTGAGAGATGCCACAATCACAACTCTCAAGTTGGATTATGCCCAAAGTGTGATGCTGTTTTCAATGTCGATGCTGCAAACAAAGTGAGGTTCGACCCTCGTCGAGGCAAGAATCGTCAATTCATGTATATAGGAGAAAATAGTGGTCGAAGGGCTGGAGAATACAGGAAGATGTTTGAAAAACCAAGGACTTTCCGTCCCAAGACGGATGTCCCTAAAGACAAATGGGTAAAACCCATTAACTTCAGAGGTAAACGTCTAGAATGGCAGATTCAAGGCGATGGAACCAATGCTGAAGGCTCTTGGACGGATAGTGGATCTAAAAGAAAAGATTACATATCTCCAAACTACAAAGGAAAGAACCCCATGACTCGAACGCAGTGGAGGCGTTACCAAAGAAGCCACAAGAATGGACAAGAAGGTTCGAAAATGGTGCAGGCAGGATTTTCTCACTATCAGTCAAAATCTTTTCACAGGAAGTTGACTAATGAGCAGGCTAAAATAGCAAATGAAAGATTAGCTGCAGGAATGATCCTAGGAAAGAAACTGATTAAAGAATTGGTTGACGATGATGCTCCGATCCTCAATACAGAAAAAGAGCCTGAGTATTCTCCACTGTCGGACGAAGAGGTCGATGACAACTTTGACATAGAGTCAGATGAGTTTCTAATCGACTGTGGAATTGTCTCTGTACTTCGAGCAGAGTTCGACAGGGTATCTGAGGTATCTGAGAACGAAGATGATTTTCTTCCTGACGAGAATGTGGAAGAAACGCCTGTTTGTTATTATGTAATGGGGAAAGGAGTGGTAGAAGAACAAAAGGTTGTGTTTGAGAGGCCAGGTCAAGGGATGAAGTTCCACTTGAAACCCCTATTCATAAGGGCAAAAGTGGATGGAGTGCCTATAAACAAAGTGTTTGTCGATGGTGGAGCTGCCGTGAACCTAATGCCCTACTCCTCCCTCCAGAAAGTAGGAAAGTCTGATAAAGACTTAAGACCCCATAATATGGTACTGTCGAATTATGAGGGCAAGACAAGTGGAATACTTGGAGTAATTCAAGTAAAACTAGCTGTTGGTTCGTCTGTCAGGTCAACCGTCTTCATGGTGATCGCATCTCAGGCAAATTTTAAATTGCTCCTGGGTCGGTAATGGATCCATGGTATTGGGGAAGTTCCTTCCACCTTACATCAGCGTGTGGCGATTTGGAGACCAGATGGTATAGTGGAGAATATTGAAGCTGACCAAAGTTATTACAAAACTGAAAGTGGTCGTAGACACTTCGACCAGCATCTGGCAAATGTAGCTCCTTGCTACAAAGCAGAAGAGGTGTATTGTTCTGATGAAAGTGTGTCTAAGTATCTGAACTTAGACCCAAATTATGGTTTCATTTGGAATAAAGAAGATCCTAATGAGCCAATGAATCATGAAAGTCCTCCAGAGCAGAGGACATCAGTCAAAGATGATGACCACTGAGTCAGAACACCTGGCTCGAATAACGGCTTATTTGGCCGAAAACAAAGAAAGAGCGGCTTTTGAAGCCGAATTAGAGAAAAATATGGCCATTGAGGCCATGGTGATAAAAAATGAAAACAATCATGAAGTCGGTCACCAAGTCGAACGACTTGACGGGATATACGATGACGAACCTTTAGGTTTCGAAATGGATCCATCAGGATCGGTAAAAAGGATGCAAGCTCAAGATCCTCTTGAGGAAATTGACTTAGGCGATGGAGTCATTAAAAGGCCTACTTATGTAAGTACAAGGCTTACAAGTGATCTAAAGACCAAGTTGATTTGACTTTTGAAAGAATACAAAGATTGTTTCGCATGGGATTACAATGAAATGCCTGGTTTAAGTCGACATGTGGTGGAGCATCGATACCATTAAACCCAGGAAAGAAACCTATCAACCAGCTTCCTAGAAGATTTGCGCCAGAGGTTATGGAAAAAATCAAAATAGAAATTGAAAGATTGCTGAAAAGCAAGTTTATTGGAACTGCGAGGTATGTCGAATGGTTAGCTAATATAGTGCCTGTAATAAAGAAAAATGGTAGCCTTCGTGTATGCATAGATTTCAGAGATTTAAATAAGGCTACTCCTAAAGATGAATATCCCATGCCGGTTGTTGAAATGTTAGTCGACTCCGCAGCCGGATTTGAATATCTCAGTTTATTAGATGGATATTCAGGTTATAACCAAATTTTTATAGCTGACGAAGATGTACCTAAGACGGCGTTTCGATGCCCAGGTGCTTTAGGAACTTATGAATGGGTAGTAATGCCCTTTGGTTTAAAAAATTCTGGAGCTACATACCAACGAGCTATGAATTCCATGTTTCATGATTTTATTGACAAGTTTATGCAGGTTTATATTGATGATATTGTAATAAAATCTAACTCTGAAAATGGTCACTTAGACCATCTTCGACAATCTTTTGAACGAATGAGGAAATATGGACTCAAAATGAACCCTTTAAAATGTGCTTTTGGTGTACATGCAGGGGATTTCCTAGGCTTCGTGGTTCACAAGAAAGGCATTGAGATAAACCAAAATAAGACGAAAGCAATCTTGGAGCTAAAGGCGCCAGAAGCAAAGAAACAACTCCAATCATTGTTGGGGAAGATTAATTTCTTGAGGAGATTCATCTCAAATCTAAGTGGCAAAACGAAGATATTTTCACCACTTGTGAAGCTCAAGAACCAAGATCAATTCAAATGGGAGCAAGAACATCAACAGGCATTCGACCAAATAAAAGCTTATTTAACTAAGCCTCCTATTTTGTTACCCCTCAATAGGACAAAAAGTATGAAATTGTACATAGCTGCATAAGGCTCGACAATTGGGAGTATGTTAACCCAAGAAGATGATAATGGCGTCGAAAGAGCTATATATTATCTAAGTCGGACCATAGTAGATGCTGAAACTAGGTATACTGATATTGAAAAATTATGCTTATGCTTGTATTTCTCATGTAACAAACTTAAGCAATATATAAAGCCTGTTGATGTGTATGTGTCCTCTCATTTTGATGTTATTAAACATATGTTGTCTAAACCAATTTTGCATAGTCGAATTGGTAAGTGGGCCTTAGCGCTAACTGAATTTTCCTTAACATATGTTCCTTTAAAAGCTATGAAAGGACAAGTTGTGGCTGATTTTATAGTTGTTGCACCCCAAAATTTGCCCACATAATTTCACTTATAACAGGCTTATGATTCTCGTTTCATCAACATTTACATTTTAGGTCATAAATAAATTCATGCAGTCATTTATTCATTTAATTAACAATTGGGCAGTGGGATCAAGGATCTTAGTAATAAAGATTTCTCCATGATTTTAAGGACCTCCCTTTCATTCAAGTTATCTCCCACATCTCTAGCTGTCAACATTATGGTCATCAATTATACATATCTTAAAAAGGACTAGAAATTTGTGTTGTTACTTAAGTTTCTGCTGGAGTTCATTAAGGCCGGAATCACCATAAAGGAGAGTCCATTACAAAGAGGATTGCAATAGTGAAGTAACAAGACCAAGGCATATAAACAAGGTTGGTTCATTCAGTTGCTATTGATCAATTTCAAATTGTATGCATCCATCAAAAGAATCAATTCCATTACAAGTCGTATTACAAAAAATGAAAAGAAAACCTGCTGCATGCATCACTAATTTACCTATCAGAAGTTAGTCTTTGTTTTAAACATAAAGAAAAAACAGAACCTTACTTTTTTACAACCATTCAATAAACCTACATGATTCAACCAATCCTAACGTATTACACATAACATCCCTACACCTAGTTCAGTCAACATTTACATCATCAAAATATATATATAATCAACGGCGTCACAAAACGGGCCAAGCTCGCTTGTATTCTGCACCTGCTAAAAGGAAAATAGGAAAAATCAGCAACATCACAAAAGAAAGCAACATACAGTAATCAAAACCAGTCAGCCATACACATATGTTAACCCTGCAACCATTTACAGTCCATAATCAACACAACAGCATTCAATTCATGTTACTGGTATTCAAGTTTTGACATTATTAGCAAGGATTCTTCTGGTGCATCTGACTTGCTCTTAGATTTAGGTGATGAGTTATTATCATTACTATTTTGAAGCATCTGAATGAGAAATACAACTAGTGGTGACTAATCCTTATCAAGACAGAGATAGAAGAAGTTCAAGGGTGGAAGATATATTCATACTGTCATCACCTCTGCTAACAGTTCTACACTTCTCATAACATTTCATAACCACCAAATAACCAACAATTCAGCCACTCCCTAACATTCCTAACAGAACAGCAGCTAACTGTCTTAACTAACCTAACAGTTTGTAACTAATCC
Organism: Vicia villosa; assembly: GCF_029867415.1. Taxonomy (NCBI): domain Eukaryota; kingdom Viridiplantae; phylum Streptophyta; class Magnoliopsida; order Fabales; family Fabaceae; genus Vicia; species Vicia villosa. The sequence continues at coordinate 163,655,449 of NC_081183.1, forward strand.
TAACAACCTAGTACAAATCTCTAACCGATTCATAACAGATTTCTAACTACCCTAACAACTTCCAAAAAACAGTTACACAACTCCTAACAGATTAACAGAAGAAGAGAAGGGGAGTTACCTCAGAAATTCAATCTCCTCCATCTCTATAAATCAGAACTCGGTTTCACACTTCAGGCTCTCCACCATTTTTTTGATCTCTCAACCATTCTTCGCTTCACCTTCATCTCCACCACTTATGAGTTCTTCATAATCTTCATCCACTCTTTGTCCTTCATCCATCATCTCTGTAAATTCTCTCACATTCAATCTAAGAGTTCTGCCAATCTTTACTTTCTTCACATTCAACCTTCAGTTATCCATTCTCACTCTCAATCTTCATCACTGTTCTTCATCTTCGTCTGCAAATTCATCTTCAACAACAAACAATCAACATCATCATCATCTTCTCGGACTCCTCTCAAACCACACCTTCTTCAATCATCGCCGCACCTTCAATCTGCAGCCACGCTCATCATCATCATCATCATAACAGCACACGCAAGAAGCGAAGCAAGAAGAAGAATTCAAAGCGGAAGAAACAAGTTTACCTGAATTAAAGTCCCGGATCCCGCTCCGCGTTTATTTCGTAGCCACGATGTATTGAAACGCTTGAAGCTCCCATCGAACCACAACTCTCTTCACCATCAACAAACACTCCACGCGCAGATTTTCATTTTCATGGTTCACACTTCAAATCTCCGAATCAAAGGAATCCATCACGACTGGCAAAGTTAACCGGAGGGGAGTCGTCGTCGTTCATGAGCGAAGAAGAGATAAGCGAGATATTTGAGTTGCCGGAAGGGAGACAGCTGAGAGGTGAGGCCATTCGTGCTTGATTCGTTCACGGCGTTGATGAGAGAAAGATGAGGATCAGAGAGAGTCTCCGTACAACCGCCGCGTCTGAGCTCGAGAGGGAGAAGAAGATCTCAATGGTCACATATTCTAACCCTAATCCCCAATATTTGTTTATTTCCTTTTTCTTTTTCTGTTTAGTTTAATTAATTGTTTTTTTTTTAATAATAAAATCTGATGGTAAAGAATTGGATCAATACAAACAAACTCCATGGGCCAGCAATTGCTAATCCACACCCCCTAAGGCCCGGTGCTGCGCGTTTTTTTGCTGAAAATTGTAACAATAATACTCTGGGCCTGATCGCTATTTTCACCTCCCTGTGGCCCATTACATCTTTTTTTGGCACATAAGAAAGTCTGATAACAAAAACCCTTTGGGCTGGGCCCTGCTCCCAGTTTCTTTCTATTCACACCACTATCTTCAATTTTCACCCCTGATCACATTTTAATTTTAATTTTAATTAGTTTTTTTTGCTATTTCTTTTAGTGATTAATTGCTAATTTTTCTACCATTCTCTTAGACTTTTAATCATGATTTTTGACATATAAAAATAATCACTAAAAAATATTAGTTTTAGGCTAACTCTTTTAATTCTTTTTTGGTTGATTAGAATTTAATTTCCTTCATAAAAACCATATAAAAATAGTAATATTTTCAGGCCACTTTTGTACTACATTTTTTGACTTGTTGCTTCATGCTTGTGTATAATTTGGTACCATTATATCATTCTTAATTTTGCTCATGTATCTTGCTTATGACTTCTAATTGTGACTTTACTTCCATGTTTCTTTAATTCCTAACCTTTAGGTAGAAACCATGATAACATTAGGATCTAGAAATTCCCTTCATACTTAGGCTAGTTTCTTTTCCTTTTCGACCTTAAAACATCTAATAAATACTTGAATTAAATCCCATAAAAAATACAAAGAAAACACTTAAAAAAACACTAATAAAAAAGTGAAAATTCTTAAAAAGGGAATGGAAGCTTGAACGTCCCTTGCTTTAGGGAACGTTCGAGTGCTTGGATCTCCCTTGCTTTAGGGTTCCATTCAGGCGTAAGTTCCCAACTTCTAAAAAACACAAACCAAAGAGCAACTCGAGTCTCCCTTGCTTTAGGGTTCCACTCGAAACGTTCAAAATCTCTTCTTCATCTCGCCTCCGAGGCATTCTTTAATCGGACACGTTATTTCCGCTCCATTCCCAGCTTAAGACTCCAGAGGTCGAGCAGCGGAGTGCGAATGTGACTTCGTCCACTAAAAAACACAAAAACAAACAAAAACATGTGAGCCGAACTACGGCGCTCTGATTCCTGAAAAGGATACGTAGGCATTGGGTCGCGGGGCCTAAGCGAGCACAACTATTTAAAACCCTTATTTTCCCCGTGTTTCTTCTTCTTTCATTTGCATGCATTCCCTTTGCATTAAGCTTTAGATTTATAGTACACACCCTTTAGATAGCAACAAACATAGGTGGATACCATCGAGTACGATGGGCGTGAGGGGTGCTAGTACCTTCCCCTTGCGTAACCGACTTCCGTACCCTATCTCTGGTCGAAAGACCTCGTTCTTATTCATCTTAGGTTTTCTGATATTCCTTTCCTATTTGGGATAAATATATTGGTGGCGACTCTGTTCATTTTCGCGAGCGTGCGACAGCTGGCGACTCTGCTGGGGATGTTGCTAGACCTATTGCGGGTCCATTCTTAGCAAGTCGATCCTAGCCTGCGTTTGTTTGTTTATTTACTGGGTGTTTACTTGTTTTATGTCTATACCTTGTATATATGTTTGCATGGTTATTCTTTGCCTGCATATCATGTTTATTTCTGTTTGCACATCATGCATATGGATTATATTTTGTGTTCCTTGGGGTCTTCTGTTCTGTTTTGCAGGTGGGGGGTTTTTGTGAGGTAAAAGGCCCACTACCCAGGCCAGTGACACATAGGATTAGCGTGGATGCTCATGTTGACTCCCGTGGCCCTTGCTACGATCGAGTTCAACATGGGGTACCACAACTGGGCGAGGTTCTTTCATGGAACACTGTGTCTGGCACCCTTGCTGCCTCAAACACTTTGTACCCCATGGGAACTGTAGACCCTAGTGACCATTAGGGACCACTTGTCCGTGTCTAGACTACATACCCGTGAGATTGGGGTGGGACAGGAAACTTGACCTCCATCATACCCGGATTTCTGCTATTCAATAAAAGACGTCGAACCTTTGATCCTGAGACATTTGACTTATATAGAAGTTCTACATCAGTTATCTATCAAAATCAACGTCGAACCTCTGAATCTGGAGGGTACGACCATCTTTGACTTATGCACAAGCTATTTATCCAGAGAGCAACATCGAACCTCTGAATCTGGAGGATTCGACCATATCTTATTGACCATGAGAAGTTGTTATCCAAGAGGCCTTGATCCTTGATCCTGATTTATGATACATTTGCATCTTCATTAACATTTTTGCATTCATGCATGTGCATCCATGGTTACCAAGACTCTTACCACTCTTCCTCTCCATCAGATCAGACAAGACGATTCCTCGACGCTAATATCTGACAAGAGCTCACCAACAAAGAATCATGGGGAATTACAAATAAGATCAAGCTACCATCAGAAGACCCCATGCCCCCTAAAGGGGGCACCTTCCACCAAAGGAGCCTGGAGACTTTGTGTTTGTCAAAGAACATCTCATTTGCATTAGAATAAGGCCAAGCTTGCCATTGTATAGATTTCTCTAGTATTTTCAATTGTATTACTTTTGTTGTTATCAAATACTTCTCATTGTAAGAAACTCATTCTGTTTGAATAAATAAAAATAATGCAATATACATGTTTTTCTCAAATCATTTCATCTTTGTCATTATGTTCATTGATATTCAACTCATTTGTCTTAAGCAACTAAAAAAAGGAGAATGATGAAAATCAAAAAACACATGAATCACTGACTGTATGCTTTTGGAACAAAGATCCTGCTGACGATGTACAGGCATTATTTCAATTCCCAAAACACTGGAGTTATAAGGGAGTGAAACCCTCGTCAACCCCTTTGAGCCTAAGGAGTAGTAGTTTCTTTTCAAAAAAATACAAAACCCTCAATCTTAACCAGGGGCAGGGTAGTCTTCAGTTAGTGCGACCGAGCGCTCAACTTTCAGGTATTCTATCAGAGATCAATCATATCTCAGATCTCACAACAAAAAAGGAAGAGCACAATCCACAATGGATGTCTCCCATTCACTCTGAAGAAGGCAGTCACAACCTTTTCATCAAGTCAATCACCAAAGTCATACAACTTGTTCCCGAACGAGACAAAAAAGAATGAAAAGAAAGTTATGAATCATGATCAAAAAAAAAGAGGAAAGAAACAATAGACCGCTAAGTCAAAAAGAAAAGAAAAGCTTTAAAGCAAATGACTTAGGCAAAAATTAGGGCATATCCCGCTGGACAACGAAATCCAAAGTTAAAAGAAACTTTTTGTCCAGGCAAAAATTAGGGAAAGCAAAAAGCAAAGCAAAAGAAAAATCCTCCAAGGGACAAGTTGTTGTGACCATCAACAAAAGCACCAAAGGGTGACTGCCGCTTCCATTAAAGCCATAAAGGATCCTCATCCATCACAATCCTTCCTGAAAGGTGGACACTCATGTCAAACTAGCTGAACGTAGGACTGGAGAACATCACGAAGAAGGGGTGGGTTAAGTAGAACTTGAGCCTCTATCCTTTGTTTCTCAAACCATGAACCCGACCACGTTACAACCCTCAAAAGTCCTAATTGAAGCAAGGTTCGTTCCGAAAGCATACAAACTGTAAAATCATGTCAAAACTGACTCCTAATGTTGTTGTGTCACTTGTGTTAGTATCAATACAACATTTTGACAAATAAAACTTTTCTTTTGAGATTAACATGTGCATTGCATTCTCATTATCTCTTTCAAAACAGAATTGTCTCTAACATCAAAGTAAGTACTTGATACCAAGGAAAGTTCAACATTGAAATTCCATCGAGTAATCTTACAAAGGCAAAGGTTGGTCATCCGCTAAGCAAATATTGGAGAATCCATTTGGTGGAAGAGTTCCTTTCAATCTGGGGCATTTATTCCATAATCAACACTGGGGCAGACCATCGCAAATCTCCATGATTCAAGCATATCAAAGTTATATCTCAAGAGATCCTGCAAGCTGGGGCAAGCTAGTAGCAATTCATTTCTTCATCTTCAAGCAAGTGTCAGATATTGAGACAAGTGTCGAGGAGTCAAGTCAAACACCTCACTTTCACAAGTTCTATCCTTCGAGCAATAACCTTTCCGCAAGGGCATCCTCCATCAGTTCCTTGTATCCCGGAAACAATCATTCCACTCATAATCATACATACATCATGCACATCATTGCATTCTCATTTGCATTATCCCTCAAAAATCCAATCATCAATAAAGCAGGGGCATCCACCCTACCTTGATTCTCAAGCAGAGTTTCAGAACTCCATCCAATCTATTCCATACAAAGCAGAAACCCTGACGAATCAATCAGTACACTGCATATAGAATTCATTGCATCGCATCTCCAGAAGTGCATAGAATAAATCAAACATTTGCATGTGAAGCATAAGCCAAGTTACTCATCAGATGAGGTCCCTACAAAGCATTCAATTGATATTCCACTGGATCACTCAGAGTTACCATTGTGGTGTCATCTCCCAAAGTCAATCATGTTCATCTTTCTTCAACCCAGAGTTGATGGTTTGTGTTTAACCCAGAGTTGATTTTCCTTTCATCTTTTAACCCCGAGTTAATTATCTTATCCCTCTCACCCAGAGTTGACGGATATTTCTTTATCTTTTCTCCTTTCCCACTCAACTCAGAGTTGACGGATACTTATTATTGATTTCTCTTTCTCACTCAACCCAGAGTTGACGGTTGTCTTTTCTCTTTTCCCACTCAACCCAGAGTTGACAGTTATCTTTTATTCAACCCATAGTTGATCTCTTTCTCACTCAACCCAGAGTTGACGGTTATCCTTTTTCAATCCAGAATTGATTTCTTCTTTTCCCTCTCACCCAGAGTTGACGGATATAGCTTTTCGTCTTCCCACTCAACCCAGAGTTGACGGCTATCTTTTACTCAATCCATAATTGTTTCCTTTTCCCACTCAACCCAGAGTTGACGGCCATCTTGTTCCTTTCCCCATTCAACTCAGAGTTGACGGTTATCCTTTATCCTTTTTTCTCACTCAACCCAGAGTTGACGGTTATCTTCTTATTCTTCCATCTCAACCCAGAGTTGACGGTCATCTTTTCTCTTTCCCACTCAATCCAGAGTTGACGGTTATCTTTTATTCAATCCAGAATTGATTTCTTCTTTTCCCTCTCACCCAGAGTTGACGGATATTTCTTGTTGATTTCTCTTTTCCACTCAACCCAGAGTTGACGGCCATCACTTGTCTCTTCCCACTCAACCCAGAGTTGACGGTTTTCTTTTCTCTTTCCCACTCAACCCAGAGTTGATCCTTGTCTTTTTTTCCCACTCAACCCAGAGTTGACCGTTATCTTTTCTCCTGTTCAACCCAGAGTTGATTTCCTTGCTTTCTTTCTCAACCCAGAGTTGATGCCTATTATCCTGTCCCATTAATACCGATTTCCCTTTCCGTTCTCAACCCAGAGTTGATGTTTACCTCTTATTCAACCCCGAGTTGACTTCCCTCTATTCTTCGACCCAGAGTTGACCCACTTTTCTTTTTCAACCCAGAGCTGATGTTTATTTCATTTCTAACCCAGAGTTAACTTGCTCAACCCAGAGTTGATACACTTTTCCTCAGTGGAGTTGACACCATTTCCTCCCCAGTGGATCACATCTCTCATCAGGCAAATTTTCAGGTTCTTTTGGTATTTAATCTTCTTCCACCTTGAAAATTCGAAAGGCTAACGCCCATCTCACCATCAGGTTAAAGATGATTAAATAGGGGCGGCTGTTGCACCCCAAAATTTGCCCACATAATTTCACTTATAACAGGCTTATGATTCTCGTTTCATCGACATTTACATTTTAGGTCATAAATAAATTCATGCAGTCATTTATTCATTTAATTAACAATTGGGCAGTGGGATCAAGGATCTTAGTAATAAAGATTTCTCCATGATTTTAAGGACCTCCCTTTCATTCAAGTTATCTCCCACATCTCTAGCTGTCAACATTATGGTCATCAATTATACATATCTTAAAAAGGACTAGAAATTTGTGTTGTTACTTAAGTTTCTGCTGGAGTTCATTAAGGCCGGAATCACCATAAAGGAGAGTCCATTACAAAGAGGATTGCAATAGTGAAGTAACAAGACCAAGGCATATAAACAAGGTTGGTTCATTCAGTTGCTATTGATCAATTTCAAATTGTATGCATCCATCAAAAGAATCAATTCCATTACAAGTCGTATTACAAAAAATGAAAAGAAAACCTGCTGCATGCATCACTAATTTACCTATCAGAAGTTAGTCTTTGTTTTAAACATAAAGAAAAAACAGAACCTTACTATTTTACAACCATTCAATAAACCTACATGATTCAACCAATCCTAACTTATTACACATAACATCCCTACACCTAGTTCAGTCAACATTTACATCATCAAAATATATATATAATCAACGGCATCACAAAACGGGCCAAGCTCGCTTGTATTCTGCACCTGCTAAAAGGAAAATAGGAAAAATCAGCAACATCACAAAAGAAAGCAACATACAGTAATCAAAACCAGTCAGCCATACACATATGTTAACCCTGCAACCATTTACAGTCCATAATCAACAAAACAGCATTCAATTCATGTTACTGGTATTCAAGTTTTGACATTATTAGCAAGGATTCTTCTGGTGCATCTGACTTGCTCTTAGATTTAGGTGATGAGTTATTATCATTACTATTTTGAAGCATCTGAATGAGAAATACAACTAGTGGTGACTAATCCTTATCAAGACAGAGATAGAAGAAGTTCAAGGGTGGAAGATATATTCATACTGTCATCACCTCTGCTAACAGTTCTACACTTCTCATAACATTTCATAACCACCAAATAACCAACAATTCAGCCACTCCCTAACATTCCTAACAGAACATCAGCTAACTGTCATAACTAACCTAACAGTTTGTAACTAATCCTAACAACCTAGTACAAATCTCTAACCGATTCATAACAGATTTCTAACTACCCTAACAACCTCCAAAAAACAGTTACACAACTCCTAACAGATTAACAGAAGAAGAGAAGGGGAGTTACCTCAGAAATTCAATCTCCTCCATCTCTATAAATTAGAACTCGGTTTCACACTTCAGGCTCTCCACCATTTTTTTGATCTCTCAACCATTCTTCGCTTCACCTTCATCTCCACCACTTCTGAGTTCTTCATAATCTTCATCCACTCTTTGTCCTTCATCCATCATCTCTGTAAATTCTCTCACATTCAATCTAAGAGTTCTGCCAATCTTTACTTTCTTCACATTCAACCTTCAGTTATCCATTCTCACTCTCAATCTTCATCACTGTTCTTCATCTTCGTCTGCAAATTCATCTTCAACAACAAACAATCAACATCATCATCATCTTCTCGGACTCCTCTCAAACCACACCTTCTTCAATCATCGCCGCACCTTCAATCTGCAGCCACGCTCATCATCATCATCATCATAACAGCACACGCAAGAAGCGAAGCAAGAAGAAGAATTCAAAGCGGAAGAAACAAGTTTACCTGAATTAAAGTCCCGGATCCCGCTCCGCGTTTATTTCGTAGCCACGATGTATTGAAACGCTTGAAGCTCCCATCGAACCACAACTCTCTTCACCATCAACAAACACTCCACGCGCAGATTTTCATTTTCATGGTTCACACTTCAAATCTCCGAATCAAAGGAATCCATCACGACTGGCAAAGTTAACCGGAGGGGAGTCGTCGTCGTTCATGAGCGAAGAAGAGATAAGCGAGATATTTGAGTTGCCGGAAGGGAGACAGCTGAGAGGTGAGGCCATTCGTGCTTGATTCGTTCACGGCGGTGATGAGAGAAAGATGAGGATCAGAGAGAGTCTCCGTACAACCGCCGCGTCTGAGCTCGAGAGGGAGAAGAAGATCTCAATGGTCACATATTCTAACCCTAATCCCCAATATTTGTTTATTTCCTTTTTCTTTTTCTGTTTAGTTTAATTAATTTTTTTTTTTTTTAATAATAAAATCTGATGGTAAAGAATTGGATCAATACAAACAAACTCCATGGGCCAGCAATTGCTAATCCACACCCCCTAAGGCCCGGTGCTGCGCGTTTTTTTGCTGAAAATTGTAACAATAATACTCTGGGCCTGATCGCTATTTTCACCTCCCTGTGGCCCATTACATCTTTTTTTGGCACATAAGAAAGTCTGATAACAAAAACCCTTTGGGCTGGGCCCTGCTCCCAGTTTCTTTCTATTCACACCACTATCTTCAATTTTCACCCCTGATCACATTTTAATTTTAATTTTAATTAGTTTTTTTTGCTATTTCTTTTAGTGATTAATTGCTAATTTTTCTACCATTCTCTTAGACTTTTAATCATGATTTTTGACATATAAAAATAATCACTAAAAAATATTAGTTTTAGGCTAACTCTTTTAATTCTTTTTTGGTTGATTAGAATTTAATTTCCTTCATAAAAACCATATAAAAATAGTAATATTTTTAGGCCACTTTTGTACTACATTTTTTGACTTGTTGCTTCATGCTTGTGTATAATTTGGTACCATTATATCATTCTTAATTTTGCTCATGTATCTTGCTTATGACTTCTAATTGTGACTTTACTTCCATGTTTCTTTAATTCCTAACCTTTAGGTAGAAACCATGATAACATTAGGATCTAGAAATTCCCTTCATACTTAGGCTAGTTTCTTTTCCTTTTCGACCTTAAAACATCTAATAAATACTTGAATTAAATCCCATAAAAAATACAAAGAAAACACTTAAAAAAACACTAATAAAAAAGTGAAAATTCTTAAAAAGGGAATGGAAGCTTGAACGTCCCTTGCTTTAGGGAACGTTCGAGTGCTTGGATCTCCCTTGCTTTAGGGTTCCATTCAGGCGTAAGTTCCCAACTTCTAAAAAACACAAACCAAAGAGCAACTCGAGTCTCCCTTGCTTTAGGGTTCCACTCGAAACGTTCAAAATCTCTTCTTCATCTCGCCTCCGAGGCATTCCTTAATCGGACACGTTATTTCCGCTCCATTCCCAGCTTAAGACTCTAGAGGTCGAGCAGCGGAGTGCGAATGTGACTTCGTCCACTAAAAAACACAAAAACAAACAAAAACATGTGAGCCGAACTACGGCGCTCTGATTCCTGAAAAGGATACGTAGGCATTGGGTCGCGGGGCCTAAGCGAGCACAACTATTTAAAACCCTTATTTCCCCCGTGTTTCTTCTTCTTTCATTTGCATGCATTCCCTTTGCATTAAGCTTTAGATTTATAGTACACACCCTTTAGATAGCAACAAACATAGGTGGATACCATCGAGTACGATGGGCGTGAGGGGTGCTAGTACCTTCCCCTTGCGTAACCGACTTCCGTACCCTATCTCTGGTCGAAAGACCTCGTTCTTATTCATCTTAGGTTTTCTGATATTCCTTTCCTATTTGGGATAAATATATTGGTGGCGACTCTGTTCATTTTCGCGAGCGTGCGACAATAGTCGACCATGGGTTAGTCGAGTTGTCTGTAAATCAAGTCAAACGAACTAACTGGAAACTGTTTTTTGACGGGTCTAGTCACAAAAATGGATCAGGCATTGGAGTCTTGATTATTTCTCCCAAAGGACTCCCAACAAAGTTCCATTATAAAATGAAAGAAGTATGCTCTAACAATGAGGTCGAATATGAAGCCTTGATAACTGGTTTGAAGGCCCTAATAGATTTAGGGGCAACACGAGTTGAGATTTGAGGTGATTCTGAGCTAATAATTCGACAAATCAAAAAAGAGTATAAATGCATTAAAGAAAATCTAATAATGTATTATGCAATTGTGATACGCTTATTAGAAAAATTCGAACATGTTGAGATCTTGCATGTACCAAGATATAACAATTACATTGCCAATGAATTGGCACAAATTGCTTCTGGGTATAGAGTTTCTAAAGACAAGTTAGAAGATATGGTCGAGATCATGAATAAAGAAACCCATGAAGTATTAGACAAGTTAGGTCAATTGTCGACGTCAAAATTCGAGGGGGTAGGTGATAATGTTGAAAGTAAAGTTGAAAGTAAAGATTTGTATGCCTTGGAAATTTTTGCCATCGACAATATGACTGATGCTGATTGGAGAAACCCATTGGTCCAATACCTAAATAATCCAGTCGGAGGAACTGATCGAAAGATTAAATATAGAGCTCTAAACTATGTAATATTAGGAAATGATTTATACAAGAAAACAGCTGAGGGTGTATTGTTGAAATGCTTAAGTGAAGCTGAAGCATATTTGGCTGTGTCAGAGGTTCATAGTGGTGTTTGTGGAGCTCATCAGTCAGGCCATAAGATGAAATAGCTGTTGTTTAGACAAGGCTTATATTGGCCGACAATGCTAAAAGATTGTATTGAATATGCAAAAGGAAATGGAAGGAATGAGGCTATATATATAGAGAATATGTAGTTACTTCAGCAAGACAAACGTGGGAAAGGAAGTTAGAAAATCAAAGGTCGTATTAAATATCTTGGAAACTGACACAAGCAAGTTGGGAACAGGTAAACAGCCCACTACCTAGTGTTTAGGTAATAATTAGTGTCTGGGAAAATGTAATGTAATCATGGCGTAATGGGAATTAAGGAAGTCGAAACCTGAAAAGGAAATGAAACGCCATCTTCCTCTTTCCTAAAGTCAGTCGAAAGAAGTCGCTTGGGGGGCAATTTGTTACCCTAGGATTTCGACTTACCAATAAATGGGCAACTGGGGCTAAAAAATTGGTAATTGGGCCTCAATTTGGTAAAAAGTCCCTAAATTGGTAATTGAGCCTCAATTAAATAACTACATAGCCATTTGGGTCGAAGCGGTTCGACTAAATACTGCTTAGTAGTCGAAGCTGTTCGACTAGAAAGATTATCAGAGGCTTCAGCGTTCGACCAAAAGTAAGCGAAGACTTAAGAATTTTGCTGCAGAAACTGAAGTGGAAGTCGAGAGGCATTAGAAGTTAAAAGGAGACGGTTTTCAGCAGTTACAAGAGACGCGTGGAGGTCTCACAGTTGAAGATCTTGCATGTCGAAGACACGTGTTGACTGATCATCAGTCAACCGTTATTAGTAGTTATTTTATTTTACTATTTAAGTAAGTTCAATAGGAACAATTTAGAGGTCCGTATTTTCTACATAAACACAAGTAAACTCAAATCTCTGTGCAAAATAAGTAAAGAGTGCAACTTTGGAATGTACGTATGCGTACCAGTTTAATTAATGCAATCATTTTATGTTATATTTCATCTTTCAGTGCACATTTACTGCTTTTTTATTGCTTTGATTTACTTTAAAGCCTTTAATTTCAGTGTTTACTTTTACTTTAAAGTCATTGTTGCATTTAATACAAACCAGATACACATAATATAACAAAATAAAGCAATTAGTCTTGGAGTATTCTAGTTGATTCCGCAAAAGTAACCTTTAAAAAGGAAACTAGCGCTTGTTTACCATTTTTCTGGGTAAACAGTGGGATAACATGAAATTTGAAATGATTTGCACAGTTACCTAGGGCGGCGTCTCATCAGTTGTACGCATGCTTGTCCAAATGGAGTGAACATGTGTTCAACTTCTAGAAAAGTTGGTGACAGCTGTTTTGCTTTAACTTTGATTCTGAAAGAGTTAGAACTTCTCATATTCTCATTTTGATCATAGGTTCGTACTGATATTCTTTAGGAAAGATCTTGTTCTGATAGGATCATCCTTCTTTCCAAAAATGACATCTTCTGGGTGAGTAGAGTTGAGTCTAGAAGATCTTTTGACAGTTGGCTCTTCAGAAATTCTGAGATTCTCTAAAGAAGCAGCAACTTGATCTTCTGATCCTTTACTTCTGGGTTCTTTAGCTTCTGATACTTTGCTTCTTCGTTCTTCAGCTTCTGAAATTGAGATATCTATATATGCAAAATTCTCAAACTGCTTTGGCTTTTCAAGACCAAGCTTATCATCAAATCTGATATTGATTTATTCTTCAACAATCAATGTTTCAGTATTGTATACTCTGTAGCCTTTAGAGCGTTCAGAATATCCAAGAAGAAAACACTTTTGTGCCTTAGAATCAGACTTACTCAAATGATCTTTAGTATTCAGAATAAAACAAACACATCCAAAAGGATTAAAATATGAAATGTTGGGCTTTCTGTTCTTCCACAATTCATAAGGAGTCTTATAAAGATTAGGTCTAATAAAGATTCTATTCTGAATATGACATGCAATGTTTATTGCTTCAGCCCAGAAATGCTTAGCCATATTGGTTTCGTTGATCATGGTTCTGGCCATTTCTTGTAGAGTCCTATTCTTTTGCTCTACAACTCCATTTTGCTGTGGAGTTTTAGGGTAAGAGAAATCACGGGCAATACCATTTTCTTTGAAGTAAACCTCAAAGAATATGTTCTCAAATTCGTAACCATGATCACTTCTGACCTTTATGATTTTACACTCTTTCTCAGATTGGATCTGAGTGCAGAATTCAAAGAACACTAAATGAGACTCATCCTTGTGTTTCAAGAACTTTACCCATGTCCAGCGACTATAATCATCTACGATGACTAATCCATATTTCTTCCCTCTGACAGATGCTGTTTTGACTGGGCTAAACATATCAATGTGCAGAAGTTCTAGCAGCCTAGAGGAAGAGACAACATTCTTGGACTTGAATGCAGGTTTGGAAAACTTCCCTTTCTGACATGCTTCGCAAAGAGCATCTGATTTGTATTTCAGATTTGGGTGTCCTCTGACCAGATTTAGTTTGTTAATCTGAGAAATTTTTCTCAAACTAGCATGGCCTAATCTTCTGTGCCAGACCCATTGCTCTTCGCTAACAGACATAAGACAAGTTACCTTCTGATTCTTAAGATCTTGAAGATCAATCTTGTAAATGTTGTTCTTTCTCTTGCCTATAAATAGGATTGGGCCATCCTTCTGACTTAGAGCCTTACAAGACTTTTGATCAAATATTATGTCATAACCATTGTCACTTAATTGACTTATGGAAAACAAGTTATGAGCTAATCCATCTACCAGAAGAACATTAGTTATAGAAGGAGAGTTACCAGTACTTTGTTAGAACAAGATTTGTTCTGATCAATTATCTTAGTTTTGATGATAACAATAATATGAATTTTGCTTAAGATAATATGGTACTCTAATCCAATGCAATTTCCTTTTCAGGAAATATATAAAGAGTATGCATAATTCAGCGCTCAGAAGCTTTGTCTCAAAGGGTTCAGCATGCAACATCAGAACATGGTCTGGCAAGTCATCAGAAGATGGTCGAAGCAGAATCAGAACATGGGTCTATGGAAGCATCAGAAGAACATGAGAACAGAAGCAGTGAAGTTCTGATGGTATCACGCACAGAAGCACTTCAAGGTCAGAAGATCAGAAGATGCCATGCACCAAGCTGTTTGACTCTGATGATATTCAAACGTTGTATTCACAAACATCAGATCAGAAGGAAGTACAAGTGGCAGGCTACGCTGACTGACAAAAGGAACGTTAAAGCTATTAAAGGCAACGTCAGTAGACACAGCGTGAACAAGGCTCGAGGTAGTTGACAAAAGCGTATAACATTAAATGCAATGCTGTACGGAACACGCAAAGCATTAAATGCACTCAACGGTCATCTTCTCAATGCCTATAAATATGAAGTTCTGATGAGGAGCACGGTTAACAAACTTTAACGAATTCTACATCTATTCTGTGAATATCAACTTGCTGAAACGCCGTTTAATCAAAGCTCAGAATCTTCATCTTCATCAAAGCTCACTACATTGCTGTTGTAATATATTAGTGAGATTAAGCTTAAACGATAAGAGAAATATCACAGTTTGTGATTATAGCTTTTAAGAAGCAATTGTAAACTCTTAGAATTGATTACATTAAGTTGTAAGGAACTAGAGTGATCGTGTGGATCAGAATACTCTATGAAGTCTTAGAAGTTTTCTAAGCAGGTTGTAACTAGAGTGATCGTGTGGATCAGTATACTCTAGAAAGTCTTAGAGTGTGTCTAAGCAGTTGTTCCTGGAGTGATCAGTGTGTGATCAGAAGACTCTGGAAGAATTAGTTGCTGACTAAGTGGAAAACCATTGTAATCCGTGCGATTAGTGGATTAAATCCTCAGTTGAGGTAAATCATCTCTGCGGGGGTGGACTGGAGTAGTTTAGTTAACAACGAACCAGGATAAAAATAACTGTGCATTTTATTTTTATCGTCCAAGTTTTTAAAGTCACACTTATTCAAACCCCCCCTTTCTAAGTGTTTTTCTATCCTTCAATTGGTATCAGAGCGCCTGTTCTAAGGTGCAAGCACTTAACCGTGTTTAGAAAAGATTCAGGAAGAGAAAAACGCTTCAGTAAAAGATGGCTGATGGAACTGAAAAATCTACATCTACATCTGGCTCTGCTGAGCAACACAACGGTAACAATGGTTATACTAGACCGCCGGTATTTGATGGTGAAAACTTTGAATACTGGAAAGATAAACTGGAAAGTTACTTTCTTGGTCTAGAAGGTGATCTATGGGATCTTCTGATGGATGGTTACAAACATCCAGTAAATGCCAGTGGCGTAAAGCTGACAAGGCAAGAAATGAGTGATGATCAGAAGAAGCTTTTCAGGAATCATCATAAATGCAGAACTGTTTTGCTGAATGCTATCTCTCATGCTGAGTATGAGAAGATATCAAACAGGGAAACGGCCTATGATATATATGAGTCCTTGAAAATGACTCATGAAGGAAATGCTCAAGTCAAGGAGACTAAAGCTCTTGCTTTAATCCAGAAGTATGAAGCCTTCAAGATGGAGGATGATGAAGACATTGAAAAGATGTTTTCAAGATTTCAAACTCTTACTGCTGGATTGAGAGTTCTTGACAAAGGATACACCAAGGCTGATCATGTAAAGAAGATCATCAGAAGCTTACCCAGAAGATGGGGTCCTATGGTGACTGCATTCAAGATTGCAAAGAATCTGAATGAAGTTTCTCTGGAAGAGCTGATCAGTGCCTTGAGAAGTCATGAAATAGAGCTGGACGCAAATGAGCCTCAAAAGAAAGGTAAGTCTATTGCATTAAAATCTAATATCAAGAAATGCACTAACGCTTTTCAGGCTAGAGAAGAAGATCCTGAAGAATCAGAATCTGAAGAAGAAGATGAACTATCCATGATCTCCAGAAGGGTAAACCAACTCTGGAAGAGCAAGCAAAGGAAGTTCAGAGGCTTCAGAAGTTCAAATAGATTTGAACGTGGAGAATCTTCTGATGACAGAAGATTTGACAAGAAGAAGGTCATGTGCTATGAATGCAATGAGCCTGGACACTTCAAGAATGAATGTCCAAAACTTCAGAAGGAAAATCCCAAGAAGAAGTTTCATAAGAAGAAAGGTCTTATGGCAACCTGGGATGAGTCAGAAGATGATTCAGACTCTGAAGGTGAGCAGGCTAACTGTGCGCTGATGGCGACAGAAGATGACGGATCAGAATCTACATCAGAATCAGATTCTGAAGAGGTATTTTCTGAACTTACTAGAGATGAGTTAGTTTCCAGTTTAACTGAACTTCTGGAACTAAAGTCTCAGATTAGTCTCAAATACAAAAAGCTGAAAAAGCTATTTGAATCTGAAACAAAGAAGCTTGAGTTGGAGAATTCTGAATTAAAAGAAAAACTTTTAAAATTATCCAATGATGTTGGATCTCCTTCTGATTCAGAAAAATCCACTCCTAGTCTAAACCATATTCTGAAAGAATATGATTTAAGTTTCAGGAAGTTCTTATCTAGAAGTATTGGCAGAAGTCAGCTAGCTTCTATGATATATGCCGTGTCTGGAAACAAAAGAGTTGGCATTGGTTATGAGGGTGAAACCCCATACAAACTTGAACCTGTTGATGAAATGAAACTCACATACAAGCCATTGTATGATCAGTTCAAGTATGGCCACTCCCATGATATTAGGCACACTTCACATGCTCAAAGTTTTCACATAACACACACCAAAAAGCATGTGACACAACCTAGGAAATATCATGAGACTCACATTAAAAATTATCATGCTATTCCTCCTATTGCTTACAATGTCAAACCCAAGTTCAATCAGAACTTGAGAAGAACTAACAAGAAAGGACCCAAGAAGATGTGGGTACCAAAGGAAAAGACTATTTCTTTTGCAGATTCTCGTGACAACAAAGAAGATAAAAGTCAACATGTCAAGTCACCTGAACTCAAGTCGGTCTCAACACTTGAAGGGAAGAAGGACTGTCTTCTAAGTTCTGGTACTTAAATCTGTTGAAGAAACTATGTTCGTAGGAGATCAGAAAAGAAAGTTTATTAGTCTTGAAACCATTTGTTTTGTTTGCAATGATGTTTCGTTCTTGATTATTCTGAATGCTCTAAGTGCTACAGAATATACATTACTGAAACATTGATTGTGGACGAATCAATAAATATCTGGTTTGATGATAAACTTGTTTCTGATGAAACAAAGTAGCTTAAGAATTTCTGCAGATACAATTTTGTCTTATCAGAAGCTGCAGATCAAAGAAGTGAATCTCCAGAAGCTGTGTATATCAGAAGTAATGGATCAGAAGATCATTCAGACTTATATCAGCACACTTCAGAAGGAGTGTTTCCAGAAGAGAAACTAGATCAATTCAGAAGCAGTGATCAGAATCTGAAGGCGTAAAGTCTATTCTGAAATATACAGCTGTCATCTATTATCTGATGGTGAACACGTGTCTGTACGGTTAGTACAAAGCGTGCAGTTGAAAAGACGCCAACCTAGGTAACTGTATTAAATCATTTCATTTACTGTATTCTCTCTCCTAATATCATTTCTCATTAAATGCATAATGATTTCTTTTTAAATCTTTTAAATAACCCGCTTCATCTTCATTCCCTCTTTTTCTCTCCTTCTCTCCCTTTTGTGCATTCACTTCGTTGCATTTCTCTTCAAACCCTAGTTCTTGATTTGATCCCAAAGCATTATCATCATGAACTCATCTTCTTGTTCATCAAATTCAAAAGAAAGGCTCACTTCTACACAGATCCTTTTAAGCAAATATGAGTATGCTCCTTTGAAAACATGCTTAATACCCACGAAAGAACTGGAAGTTCTATGTGAATCTGCTGTGGACATCAACAATCTTAAAGCAAATGGATTTCAGTGTGATGCAAGAATCTTTGAGCAAGGATGGTCTAAATATCTTGATAGATTGGTTGGTCCAATTTATCCTGAACTTGTGAAGGATTTCTGGGTACATGCAACGGTTACCCCAACTGCCATCATTTCATTCGTACTAGGGCGTGAAGTGGTTATCACTGAGAAGCTCATCAGGAAGCTATACAATCTCAATGATGAAGATGGTTGGTCTGGTCTTCAACCCAATACAGTCGACTGGACTCCAGTTGAAAAACAAATCTCTACGGTTTTTGGAACTGATTCTCATTATACGGGCACCTTAAGGCCCTTTTATAAAGTATGGGCTGAGATTATTCTGGGTTCTCTTCACCATAGAAAAAGGATGCTCTTCTCCTCCTACATCAGTCCAACTCACAAGTATACTCTTTTCTGCATTGGCAAAAAGATAGAAATCAACATCTCTCATATTCTGTTTGAGAATCTGAAAACGTCTATCTTTGAGTCAAGAGAAGATGAAAGGGCGAAGTACCCTCATATTCCAAGAACAACCATTCCATTCGGAAGGATGATTTGAGACATACTGATTGAAAGCAAAGTGGTGGATTCCATCAGAAATCTTAATGCATCGCATTATCTTGAAGTAACTCAAGGTCCCATCTTCAATGGCGTTGATTTGTTCGGTTTGGAACTCATTAAGAATGTACCTTCTGTGAGCACAAGCTTTCCTGACATTCTGTCAAGAAGAATTGCTGTTAAAGGATTCATCTCCTTGTTTCATAAAGAACTTGATCAAGTTGTCAAGTTTTACTTGGAAGATTGTGTTAGGAAGCAATCAGACGTTGATCCTGCTTGGATCCGTGGCAGAGTACTCCCATCCAAAGATGATATTCTGAAGAAGGATAAGAAGGAACGACAGGCAAGGCTAAAAAGAAAGGCACAAGAAGATGAGGCTGAGAGAGCCAAGAAGTTGAGGGTCACCTATGATCCTGACAAGGTAGGATCTTCTGAACACAGGAATAAAAGGATCAGAGACTCCCTTCTCAAAACCAGATCTTCACACTCCACCAGGCAGGTTTTTACTCCACCTCCTTCTGTCCCTAAACCTTCTCCCCAATCACCTCCTTCTGAACCAAAAGTAAACTTCACCTTACCAAATCCTTCTCCATCATCCTTCTCCTCTCCCATTCTAAACCCCACACCTTTAAGTATTCTTCCCCCAACTCCTTCTAATAAATCCCCCTCACCAATTCCCTTTACGAATACTCCACCCTCTCCTCAATCCATTCCTACTGATATTCCAGCTTCATCAATCATTCTCTCAGATATCCCTTCTTCCTCATCCACCGTAACTCCACCCTCTATATCCCATCCATTACCTACCAGAAAATCCCAACCCTACTGTCTTCTCTACCCTGACTGCAAATTCACCCTCAATCCGCCTGAACATGAACCTTCTACCTATCTGGAACTCTTCAGATATGAAATAATTAATGGCTTAGACCTTCTGAAGGAAGCCTTCCTAAATGGTCTGAATGATGTTTCTACAAGAAATATCTGGAAAAGATTTCGCAAGGTGTTTCAAGAAGAAGCAGTAGGAGTACAGAACAGACTTGTAGCTGCTGCCCCACGACCTCGTGGAATTCTGAAGAATTATGAAGACATCTGGTCTGCTAGTCTCAAAGGAAGACATCTTCTGGAAGAGAATCCCTTCTTGGACGAAATGGAACAATTAAGACTGACTGCTGAAATGGAAGCAAATCCATGCAGGGATATTGTTATCTTTATTCCTGATTATCCTGTTCTGCTCGGAGACTTCAAGACTCTCTTTAACTATCTGAGGGAAAATCCTTCTGAGAAAGATCCAAGCTTGGTCATTCCAGAAGTTGTTGACCCACCAGAAGTTGAAGGTCCTTCTGCTCCCAGGAATCTAACTGCCATTCTTCAGGCACTTGAGAATGGAGACTCGGAAATTCCTGCTGCAGAATATGGAGAAGCTTCTATGCAAGAAGCAGATGCTGAAGATCATGTTGCTGAATCAGATCCTGTTGAGGAAATCCCTGCAAATGATCTATCTATGGAAGCTGCGGATCAACATGTCATCCCTGTGGATAGAAGCTGTGAAGCTTCTTCTGATGAATCTTCTCGTCTTGCAAGGACTCTGGAAGAAATTCAGAAGAGACAGGATGAGCAAAGCTCACTCAATGATAAGTATAACGCTTTCATGGTGAGGCAAGAAGGACACAACAATGAGGTTAAAGAGATGCTGGCCAAGATCTTGTCAAGGCTAGGGCCATCTTAGATTGAGTCTGTGTTGTTTCTTTCTTTTCTTTGCATCTGTTTTGTTTCTGTGCATCTGATCATACCTTCTTGTACTTCTGTACCTGTTGTTTTGAACTTAAATGAAATCATCTTCTTCCTCCGTGTGTTTCGTTCTGCCTGTCTTTGAATCTTTTCTATTTTTGATGTTATGACAAAAAGGGGGAGAAATATGTGATAAATGATTTGATTTAATCAGTTGCATTTACTAACAAGAACTGCAAGTTCTATATGGTTTTTAAGTGTTGTGCAGATATAAAGAAGAGAATCTTCAGAAGCAAACACAAGAAGCAAAACCATAAGAAGTGGTATTCTGTAAAAAGAATAAGCTCTTGGAAACTGAAGCAAGCTGAGTGCTATCAAGCTCCAGATATCAGAAGCAAGAAAGAAGAATGAATCAGAAGCACTGATAATAGAATTTGATCCATATTTGTCTATTTGCTTTGACAAAATTCTATTTGCTCTGATACATTATGTTAGCCTATATAGCTCTGATATATATATGGCTCTGATACATATCATGTGTTCTAATATACATTTTATGTTCTGACTCGTTCATGCTGACTTTTGTCGTTTAGTTTTTGTTCAGTAACATTTCAGGATGTAGAGATGCTCTGATGATGCTCTGGTACATTCAACAATGTTCTGATACAAATCTAGCATGAAGTGATGTTGGTAGACATTCAAAGTTCTGAAGCTATCCGAGGGAAGCAAAAATCAGAAGCTGTGAATGTTCTAAAAGATCCAGAAAACTCAAGTTCTGAAGGTGTCCTGAATGGAAGCAGAAATCAGAAGCTGTGAATACTCTGAGGATCAAAGAAATTCAAGTTCTGAAGCTGTCCTAGATGGAAGCAGAAATCAGAAGCTGTGAATGTTCTGAAGATCAAAGAAATTCAAGTTCTGAAGCTGTCCTAGATGGAAGCAGGAATCAGAAGCTGTGAGTGTTCTAAGGATCTAAAGAAATTCTAGTTCTGAAGCTGTCCAATGGAAGCAGAAGTCAGAAGCTATGAATTCTCTGAAGGCAGAAGCTTATATGATCGTCTCTACCGAAATAATCAGGGAAGTCTTTTATTAAAGTTCTTCGAGTATCTATTTCAGGGGGAGATTATTTATCTCAGGGGGAGATTGTTAATCTCAGGGGGAGACATATTCATATGCTTATGCTATAGCTGTGTAATTTGTGTTTTGCCGTCTGCTCTTTCTGATCGCAAATTCATATCATTTATATATGTTTTTGTCATCATCAAAAAGGGGGAGATTGTTAGAACAAGATTTGTTCTGATCAATTATCTTAGTTTTGATGATAACAATAATATGAATTTTGCTTAAGATAATATGGTACTCTAATCCAATGCAATTTCCTTTTCAGGAAATATATAAAGAGTATGCATAATTCAGCGCTCAGAAGCTTTGTCTCAAAGGGTTCAGCATGCAACATCAGAACATGGTCTGGCAAGACATCAGAAGATGGTCGAAGCAGAATCAGAACATGGGTCTATGGAAGCATCAGAAGAACATGAGAACAGAAGCAGTGAAGTTCTGATGGTATCACGCACAGAAGCACTTCAAGGTCAGAAGATCAGAAGATGCTATGCACCAAGCTGTTTGACTCTGATGATATTCAAACGTTGTATTCACAAACATCAGATCAGAAGGAAGTACAAGTGGCAGGCTACGCTGACTGACAAAAGGAACGTTAAAGCTATAAAAGGCAACGTCAGTAGACACAGCGTGAACAAGGCTCGAGGTAGTTGACAAAAGCGTATAACATTAAATGCAATGCTGTACGGAACACGCAAAGCATTAAATGCACTCAACGGTCATCTTCTCAACGCCTATAAATATGAAGTTCTGATGAGAAGCAAGGTTAACAAACTTTAACGAATTCTACATCTATTCTGTGAATATCAACTTGCTGAAACGCCGTTTAATCAAAGCTCAGAATCTTCATCTTCATCAAAGCTCACTACATTGCTGTTGTAATATATTAGTGAGATTAAGCTTAAACGATAAGAGAAATATCACAGTTTGTGATTATAGCTTTTAAGAAGCAATTGTAAACTCTTAGAATTGATTACATTAAGTTGTAAGGAACTAGAGTGATCGTGTGGATCAGAATACTCTAGGAAGTCTTAGAAGTTTTCTAAGCAGGTTGTAACTAGAGTGATCGTGTGGATCAGTATACTCTAGAAAGTCTTAGAGTGTGTCTAAGCAGTTGTTCCTGGAGTGATCAGTGTGTGATCAGAAGACTCTGGAAGACTTAGTTGCTGACTAAGTGGAAAACCATTGTAATCCGTGCGATTAGTGGATTAAATCCTCAGTTGAGGTAAATCATCTCTGCGGGGGTGGACTGGAGTAGTTTAGTTAACAACGAACCAGGATAAAAATAACTGTGCATTTTATTTTTATCGTCCAATTTTTTAAAGTCACACTTATTCAAACCCCCCCTTTCTAAGTGTTTTTCTATCCTTCATACTTATGGTTCCTAAGCCAATTATCTTGCCCTTGTGATCTCCTCCTATCTTAACTTCTCCAGCAGATTTAAGCACCAGGTCTTGGAACATAGATCTTCTTCCCGTCATGTGTCGAGAGCACCTAGAGTCCAGGTACCATGACATGCTTTCCTTTGTCTTCTTTGCAGCCAAGGATATCTGCAACGAGAATAATCTTTTCCTTAGGTACCCACATTTTCTTGGGTCCTTTATTGTTAGTTCTCATCAAGTTCTGATTGAACTTGGGCTTAGCATGATAAACAACAGGAAGTACAACATGATAATTCTTATTCTGAGTAACATGATATTTCCTAGGTTGTGTCACATGCTTCTTAGTGTGTGTAATGTAAAAGCTTTTAGCATGTGATGTGAGCCTAATATCATGGGAGTGGCCATACTTGAACTGATCATACAATGGCTTGTATGTGATTTTCATATCATCTATAGGTACAAGTTTGTATGGGGTTTCACCCTCGTAGCCTATGCAAACTCTCTTGTTTCCACTAACAGCATATATCATAGAGGCAAGTTGACTTCTTCCAATACCTCTAGATAAGAACTTTCTAAAGCTCAAGTCATATTCTTTCAGAATATTATTCAGACTAGGAATAGACTTTTCTGAGTTAGAAGGAGATCCAACATCTTTGGATAATTTTAAAACTTTTTCCTTTCGTTCAGAATGTTCTACTTCCAGCTTCTTAGTTTCAGATTCAAATAGCTTTTTTAGCTTTTTGTATTTGATACTAAGATGAGCCTTGAGTTCCAGAAGTTCTATAAACTGGAAACTAACTCTTCTCTAGATAGTTCAGAAAATACCTCTTCAGAATCTGATTCTGATGTAGATTCTGATCCATCATCAACTGTGGCCATCTGCGCAATGTTTGCCTGCTCACCATCAGAGTTTGATTCTGATGAATCTGAATCATCCCAAGTTGCCATAAGACCTTTCTTCTTATGAAACTTCTTCTTGGGCTTCTCCTTCCGAAGCTTTGGACACTCATTCTTGTAGTGACCTGGCTCATTGCACTCAAAGCACGTGACCTTCTTATTGTCGTATCTTCTACTTCCATAAGATTATCCTTTTCAAGCTTTTTAGAACTTTTGAAGTTCTTGAACTTCCTATGCTTGCTTTTCCAGAGTTAGTTTACCCTTCTTCAGAATCTTCTTCTTCAGCCTGAAAAGCGTTAGTGCATTTTTTATAATTAGATTTTAATGCAGTAGATTTACCTTTCTTCTGAGGTTCATTAGTATGTAGCTCAATTTCACGACTCCTCAGAGCACTGATCAATTCTTCAAAAGAGACTTCATTCAGGTTCTTGGCAATTTTGAATGCAGTCACCATTGGACCCCATCTTCTTGGCAAGCTTTTGATTATCTTCTTGACGTGATCAACCTTTGTGATCCCTTATCAATAACTCTTAATCCAGCAGTTAGATATTGAAATCTTGAGAACATTGTTTCAATGTTTTCATCATCCTCCATATTGAAGGCTTCATATTTCTGGATTAAAGCAAGAGCTTTAGTCTCCTTGACTTGGGCATTTACTTCATGAGTCATTTTCAATGATTCATATATGTCATGGGCAGTTTACCTGTTAGATATCTTCTCATATTCAGCGTGAGAGATAGCATTCAGCAAAACAGTCCTTGACTTGTGATGTTTTTTGAATTGCTTCTTTTGATCATCACTCATTTCTTGTCTTGTCAGCCTTACTCCACTAGCTTTCACAGGATGTTTGTAACCATATGTCACACGCTCACGGAAAATGAACAGAGTCGCCACCAATATATTAATCCCATAAGGGAAAGGAATATCAGAAAACCTAACAAAGGAAGGAACAGGGTCCTGCGACCAGAGAATCTAGGCCCGAGAGTCGGTTACGCGAGGGGAAGGTATTAGCACCCCTCGCGCCCATCGTACTCGATGGTATCCACCTATGTTTGTTTCTATCTAAAAGGTGTATTTATGTCTAAACCTAAATGTGAATGAATGCAAAAGAAATACGGCGAAAAGAAAGGAAATATTTACAATTGTGTGCTTGTTCAAGCCCTACAACTTGATGCCTACGTATCCTTTTCAGGAATCAGAGAGCCGTAGTTCGGCTCAATAGTCTCTGTTTGTTTTTGTGTTTTTTAATTGGGCGAAGTTAGCGTTCGCGCTCTTGCATAAGGGGACAACTTACGATGCGATCGAGCGGAAATAACAATGCCCTTAAGAAAGAAGAGAGGGAGAGAGAGAGAGAGAGGATTTGATTTGTGTCATCTAGGGTAATTCCATGATAACAAAACCCACTACAAGGCTTCGTATCACGTCCTTACTTTGTTTTAAATCTGAACATTTATTAAGTGTTTTAAGTGTTTTTGATTGTGTATTTTTTAGCGGGAATTTACTTATGACTTAGATCATACAAAAAAGAGTTTTTAAATATTTAGAGAACGCACATCAAGGCCTACACCTCAATCGTTTCCCTAAATAGCGGTTAAGAAATACACCGAGGCCTACGTCTCAATCATTTCTCTTCCACTAAGTAGAAAAGAAATACATTGGGGCCTACGCCCCAATCATTTATTTCCTACTATGAAAAAATAGTAGCGGTATGATCCTTGTCGGTATTTATTAGATTTTTTAAGGTTCTAAAAGAAAAAGAAAATGAGAAAGGGAATTAAACCTATTTTCTAATCTAATGGTTATTTTATGTACATAAGGAAATCTACATCTAATGGAATTGATATAAATTGCATAAGTGCATTGAAAAGTAATAGACAAAAACTATACGATTCATCAAAGTAATATGTAAAGCAAACAAATGGAAATTCAATTAGAAATTCTATTTAAAGCTATTTATAAAAAATGAATCAAAGCAAGAAAAATACAAGTATATTATGAAAGAAATGAATTATCAAAGGTATCGAAACGAATAAAAAAAATCGACAAAAATTATGACAATTATTTACATACCCTAAAATACCTAAACCAATTTTTATGTATTTTTATATTCTAGTCAAAAAGAAATTATGAATTAAAAGCAAAAGAAAACAAAATTAAAATAAAAATAAAAACTAAAATCTAAACTGCAAGGGGGTGCATTAGCAATTTCAATATGAACTAAAATTATGTTGTGAAGCAAACTGGGCCTGCAATCAGGGGTGGGAAGAGTAAAGCGCTAGGCCCAGGTTCATCTAACATGCGTGTGCAACAACAAAGCGCGGGTGTGATTTAGGAAATAGGCAAGGCCCAAGTACAAGTGAGGCCCAACGGTCACACCATCTATTCTATTTCATTTTTATTTGTTTCATTCATTTATTGGTTCAACATGTATTTAATATAGCATATGGTTACTAATGTGACATGCAAAGAGAAAATGAACGCACATGTTATCAGTTGGCGCACCAATCATTTAAGTAAGATAAGACAAAAACCTCTAGGCCAGTCATGCTATGCCAGCACGCCGTTCAACCAATTGAATGTGGACACGTCATGGATGGAGACACCATCTTATGCACAGTACAGACGTTGGAGCTAGGGCTCCGGTCATCTTCTTCAGCCTACCCTCGCCGGAGCTATCAGAAACTCGCCCGGAAATTTAAAAAGATAACACCTTTCAACCTGTTTTTCACCCCTGGATCCAAAAATAGGCTTAGATTTTCCTAAATCTCTCTCTAATTCATAAACCAAAATGATTAGTGAAATCCTAAACCGCATCATGTCAACCAGAACTTAATATGAACACATCACCTTGATCCTCTTAGCATGTAGGACTCGAATATACGATTTAAACGTTCAAACAAACGCTATTACACGAAAACTAAATCAAACTTCAAGATATACAAATCCATGGCATATGAAGCAAGCAGTATTGAATAAAGAACGCATATGGATGCACATGATCCATTACAGTCTATCTAATATGCACAGGAAGATTCATAATGCTCACCTGAAAAGATCTTGTGCAGAAGTATGAGAAAATTCTACAAGCTGCTTTCCTCCCATGTTCTTTGGAATAAACTCAGAAACTGAAGAATAAACTCAAAAACTGATGAACACACGAAATGGAACTTACTGAAGGATAGAAAAACACTTAGAAAGGGGGGGGTTTGAATAAGTGTATCTTTAAAAACTTGACAGATAAAAATAAATTGCACAGTTATTTTTATCCTGGTTCGTTGTTAACTAAACTACTCCAGTCCACCCCCGCAGAGATGATTTACCTCAACTGAGGATTTAATCCACTAATCGCACGGATTACAATGGTTTTCCACTTAGTCCGCAACTAAGTCTTCCAGAGTCTTCTGATCACACACTGATCACTCCAGGAACAACTGCTTAGATACCCTCTAAGACTTTTCTAGAGTCTACTGATCAACACGATCACTCTAGTTACAATCTGCTTAGTTCACTCCTAAGACTTCCTAGAGTATTCTGATCAACACGATCACTCTAGTTCCTTACAACTTAATGTAATTCTAAGAGTATTACAAATGCTTCTTAAAAGCGATAATCACAACTGTGATATTTCTCTTAACGTTTAAGCTTAATCTCACTAATATATTACAAAAGCAATGTAGTGAGCTTTGATGAAGATGAAGATTCTGAGCTTTGGATTTGAACAGAGTTTTAGCAAGTTAATTTGAATTATATTGTTCAGGATCGTTAACCTTGCTTCTCATCAGAACTTCATATTTATAGGCGTTGAGAAGATGACCGTTGAATGCATTTAATGCTTTGCGTGTTCCGTACAGCATCGCATTTAATGTTATACGCTTTTGTCAACTACCTCGATCCTTGTTCACGCTGTGTCTACTGACGTAGCCTTTAATAGCTTTTAACGTTCCTTTTGTCAGTCAGCGTAGCTTGCCACTTGTACTTCCTTCTGATCTGATGTTTGTGAATACAACGTTTGAATATCATCAGAGTCAAACAGCTTGGTGCATAGCATCTTCTGATCTTCTGACCTTGAAGTGCTTCTGAGCGTGATACCATCTTCTGAGCTTCAGTGCTTCTGATCTCATGTTCTTCTGATGCTTCCATAGACCCATGTTCTGATTCTGCTTCGACCATCTTCTGATGTCTTGCCAGACCATGTTCTGATGTTGCATGCTGAACCCTTGAGACAAAGCTTCTGAGCGCTGAATGCGTACTATATATATATATTTCCTGAAAGGGAAATTGCATTGGATTAGAGTACCATGTTATCTTAAGCAAAATTCATATTATTGTTATCATCAAAACTAAGATAATTGATCAGAACAAATCTTGTTCTAACAATCTCCCCCTTTTTGATGATGACAAAAACATATATAAATGATATGAATTTGCGATCAGAAAGAACAGTTGGCAAAAGACAAATTACACAGCTATAGCATAAGCATATGAATATGTCTCCTCCTGAGATTAACAATCTCCCCCTGAGATAAATAATCTCCCCCTGAAATAAATACTCGAAGAACTTTAATAAAAGACTTCCCTGATTATTTCGGTAGAGACGATCATATAAGCTTCTTGTCTTCAGAGAATTCATAGCTTCTGACTTCTGCTTCCATAGGACAGCTTCAGAACTAGAATTTCCTTAGATCCTTAGAACACTCACAGCTTCTGATTCCTGCTTCCATCTAGGACAGCTTCAGAACTTGAATTTCTTTGATCTTCTGAACATTCACAGCTTCTGATTTCTGCTTCCATTCAGGACAGCTTCAGAACTTGAATTTCTTTGATCTTCTGAACATTCACAGCTTCTGATTTCTGCTTCCCTCGGATAGCTTCAGAGCTTTGAATTTCTACCAACATCACTTCATGCTAGATTTGTATCAGAACATTGTTGAATGTACCAGAGCATCATCTGAGCATCTCTACATCCTGAAATGTTACAGAACAAAAACTAAACGTCAAAAGTCAGCATGAACGAGTTAGAACATAAGATGTATGTTTGAACATATTATATGTATCAGAGCCATATAGGCTGAAATAATGTATCAGAGCAAATAATGTATCAGAGCCATAACATTATATGTATCAGAGCAAATAGAATTTTGTCAGATCAAATAGACAAATATGGATCAAATTCTATCATCAGTGCTTCTGATAGTGCTTCTGATTCATTCTTCTTTCTTGCTTCTGATATCTGAAGCTTGACAGCACTCGGCTTGCTTCAGTTTCCATGGTTTTGCTTCTGTGTTTGCTTTTTGCTTTGAAGATTTTCTTCACTTCTTTATACCTGCAAAACACTTAAACCATGTAGAACTTGCAGTTCTTGTTAGTGAATGTGTGGGAGCTTTACCCAGCAACTGATAGATTAATCAAATCATTTATCATTTATCTTCTCCCCCTTTTTGTCATAACATCAAAAAGAATATTTCAAAAGATTTAGATGCATAAAACGACAAATAAAATGAAACACACGGAGAAAGAAGACGATTTCATTGAAGTGCACACAGCAGGTACAGAAGTACATGAAGATAAGAAAGATCAGATGCACAAAGACAGATGCAACGAAAGGAAAGAAACAACACAGACTCAATCTAAGATGGCCCTAGTCTTGACAAGATCTTGGTCAGCATCTCTTGAACCATATTGTTGTGTCCTTCTTGCCTCACCATGAAAGCGCTATACTGATCATTGAGTGAGCTTTGCTCATCCTGTCTCTTCTGAATTTCTTCTAGAGTCCTTGCAAGACGAGAAGATTCACCAGAAGAAGCTTCACCGCTTTCAACCACAGGAATGGCATGTTGATCTGCAGCTTCCATAGATAGATCATTTGCTGGGATTTCCTCAACAGGAACAGTTTTGGCAACATGATCTTCAGCATCTGCTTCTTGCATAGAAGCATCTCCATATTCTGCAGCAGGAATTTCCGAGTCTCCATTCTCAAGTGCCTGAAGAATGGCAGCTAGATTCCTTGGAGCAGAAGGACCTTTAACTACTGGTGGGTCAACAACTTCTGGAATGACCAAGTTTGGATCTTTCTCAGACGGGTTTTCCCTCAGATAGTCAAAGAGAGTCTTGAAGTCTCCTAGCAGAACAGGATAGTCAGGAATAAAGATAACCATATCCCTGCATGGATTTGCTTCCATTTTAGCAGCCAGTCTTAATACTTCCAATTCATCCACAAAGGGCTTCTCCTCAGCAGCAACACAATTTCTGAGAGGATGGTAGTATATACCATTATCTTCCTCCAGAAGGTAACCAGGGTAACCAGGGGCAGCAGCCACTAGTCTTTTCTGTACTCCTATTGCTTCTACTTGAAAATCCTTGCGAAATCTTCTCCAGAGATTTCTTGTAGAAACATCATCCAGACCATTTAGGAATGCATCCTTCAGAAGGTCTAGACTGCTAATCACCTCATGTCTGAAAAGTTCCAGGTAGGTATAGGGTTCAGGTTCAGGCGGATTGAAGGTGAATTTGTAGTCAGGATAGAGAAGACAGTAAGGTTCGGATTTTTCTGTAGGTAAGGGATGGGATATAGAAGTTGGAGGTACGGTGGATGAGGAAGAGGGGATATCTGAGAGAATGATTGATGAGGATGGAATATCAGAAATGATGGATTGAGACGAGGATGGAGTGTTTGTAAAGGGAATTGGTGAGAGAGATTTATCAGAAGGAGTTGGAGGAAGAATACTTAAAGGTGTGGGGTTTAGAATGGGAGAGGAGAAGGATGATGGAGAAGGATTTGGTAGGGTGAAGTTTACTTTTGGTTCAGATGGAGGTGATTGGAAAGATGGTTTAGGGACAGAAGGAGGTGGAGTAAAGACCTTTCTGGAGATTTGTACAGAGGAAGAAGAAGATCTGGTTCTGCGAAAGGAATCTCTGATCCTTTTATCTCTTCGTTCTTTAGAGTCCACCTTGTCAGGATCATAGGTGACCCTCAACTTCTTGGCTCTCTCAGCCTCATCTTCTTGTGCCTTTCTTTTTAGCCTTGCCTGACGTTCCTTTTTATCCTTCTTCAGAATATCATTTTTGGATGGAAGTACTCTGCCACGGATCCAAGCAGGATCAACGTCTGATTGCTTCCTCACACAATCTTCCAAGTAAAACTTGACAACTTGATCAAGTTCTTTATGATACAAAGATATGAATCCTTCAACAGCAATTCTTCTTGACAGAATGTCAGGAAAGCTTGTGCACATAACAGGTACATTCTTAATGACTTCCAGTCCGAACAGATCAACACCATTGAAGATGGGACCTTGAGTTACTCCAAGAAAATGCGAGGCATTACGATTTCTGATGGAGTCCACCACTTTGCTTTCAATCAGAATGTCTGAAATCATCCTTCCGAAAGGAATGGTTATTCTTGGAATATGAGGGTACTTCGCCCTTTCATCTTCTCTTGACTCAAAGATAGAGGTTTTCAGATTCTCAAATAGAATATGAGAGATGTTGATCTCTATCTTTTTGCCAATGCAGAAAAGAGTATACTTGTGAGTCGGACTGATGTAGGAGGAGCAGCGCATCCTTTTTCTATGGTGAAGAGAACCCAGAATAATCTCAGCCCATACTTTATAAAAAGGCTTTAAGTTGCCCGTAAAATGAGAATCAGTTCCAACAACCGTAGAGATTTGTTTTTCAACTAAAGTCTAGTCAACTGTATGGGGTTGAAACTCAGACCAACCTTCTTCATCATCAAGATTGTACAGCTTTCTGATGAGTTTCTCAGTGATAATCACTTCATGCCCTAGCACGAATGAAATGATGGCAGTTGGGGTAATTGTTGCATGTACCCAAAAATCCTTTACAAGTTCAGGATAAATTCGACCAACCAATCTATCAAGATATTTAGACCATCCTTGCTCAAAGATTCTTGCATCACACTGAAAGCCATTTGCTTTAAGGTTGTTGACGTCCACAGCCGATTCACATAGAACTTCCAGTTCTTTCGTGGGTATTAAGCATGTTTTCAATGGAGCATCATTTTTGCTTAAACGGTTCTGTGTGGAAGTGATTCTATCTTTAGAGATTGATAAACGAGAAGATGGATTCATTATGATAAAGCTTTGAGATCAAATCAAGAACTAGGGTTTGAAGAGAGATGCAACGAAGTGAATGCACAAAAGAGAGAGAAAGAGAGAAAAAAAGGAATGAAGATGAAGCGGGTTATTTAAAAGATTTAAAAAGAAATCATTATGCATTTAATGAGAAATGACATTAGGAGAGAGAACATAGTAAATGAAATGATTTAATACAGTTACCTAGGTCGGCGTCTTTTCAACTGCACGCTTTGTACAAACCGTACAGACACGTGTTCACCATCAGATGATAGATGACAGCTGTAAATATCAGAGAGATTTTACGCCTTCAGATTTAGATCACTGCTTCTGATCTGATCAACTTTCTCTTCTGGAAACACTTCTTCTGAAGTGTGCTGATATAAATTTGAATGATCTTCTGATCCATTACTTCTGATATACACAGCTTCTGGAGGTTCACTTCTTTGTTCTGCAACTTCTGATAAGACAAAACTGTATCTGCAGAAATTCTTAAGCTCTTGTTTCATCAGAAACAAGTTTATCATCAAAACAGATGTTTATTGATTTGTCCACAATCAATGTTTCAATGTTGTATATTCTGTAGCATTTAGAGCATTCAGAATAATCAAGAATGAAACATCAATGCTTTAGAGACAAACAAAACAGATGGTTCCAAGACTATTAAACTTTCTTTTCTGAATTCCTACAAACATAGTTTCTTCAACGGATTTAAGAACCAGAACTTGGAAGACAATCTTTCTTCCCTTCAAGTGTTGAGACCAACTTGAGTCCAGGAGACATATCATGTTGACTTTTATCTTCTTTGTCACCAAGAGAATCTGCAAAAGAAATAGTCTTTTTCTTTGGTACCCACATTTTCTTGGGTCCTTTCTTGTTAGTTCTCCTCAAGTTCTGATTGAACTTAGGTTTAACATTGTACGCAGAAGGAGGAACAACATGATAATTTTTAATGTTAGTTCCATGATATTTCCTAGGTTGTGTCACATGCTTTTTGGTGTGTGTTATGTGAAAGCTTTGAGCATGTGAAGTGTGCCTAATATCATGAGAGTGGCCATACTTGAACTGATCATACAATGGCTTGTATGTGATTTTCATTTCATCAACAGGTTCAAGTTTGTATGGGGTTTCACCCTCAAAACCAATGCCTACTCTTTTGTTTCCAGACACAGCATATATCATAGAAGCTAGTTGACTTCTGCCAATACTTCTAGATAAGAACTTCCTGAAACTTAAATCATATTCTTTCAGAATATGGTTTAGACTAGGAGTGGATTTTTCTGAATCAGAAGGAGATCCAACATTATTGGATAATTTTAAAAGTTTTTCTTTTAATTCAGAATTTTCCAACTCAAGCTTCTTTGTTTCAAATTCGAATTGCTTTTTCAGCTTTTTGTATTTGAGACTAATCTGAGACTTGAGTTCCAGTAGTTCAGTTAGACCGGAAACTAACTCATCTCTAGTAAGTTCAGAAAATACCTCTTCAGAATCTGATTCTGATGTAGATTCTGATCCGTCATCTTCTGTCGCCATCAGCGCACAGTTGGCCTGCTCGTCTTCAGAATCATCTTCTGACTCATCCCAGGTTGCCATAAGACTTTTCTTCTTATGAAACTTCTTCTTGGGATTTTCCTTCTGAAGATTTGGACATTCATTCTTGTAGTGTCCAGGCTCATTGCATTCATAGCACATGACTTTCTTCTTGTCAAATCTTCTGTCATCAGAAGATTCTCCACGTTCAAATTTCTTTGAACTTCTGAAGCCTCTGAACTTCCTCTGCTTGGTCTTCCAGAGTTGATTTAGCCTTCTGGAGATTAAGGACAGTTCATCTTCTTCTTCAGATTCTGATTCTTCAGGATCTTCTTCTCTAGCCTGAAAAGCGTTAGTGCATTTCTTGATATTTGATTTTAATGCAATAGACTTACCTTTCTTTTGAGGCTCATTTGCGTCCAGCTCTATTTCATGACTTCTCAAGGCACTGATAAGCTCTTCCAGAGAAACTTCATTCAGATTCTTCGCAATTTTGAATGCTGTTACCATAGGACCCCATCTTCTGGGTAAGCTTCTGATGATCTTCTTTACATGATCAGCCTTGGTGTATCCCTTGTCAAGAACTCTTAATCCGGCAGTAAGAGTTTGAAATCTTGAAAACATCTTTTCAATGTCTTCATCATCCTCCATCTTGAAGGCTTCATCCTTCTGGATTAAAGCTAGAGCTTTGGTCTCCTTGACTTGAGCGTTTCCTTCATGAGTCATTTTCAAGGACTCATATATGTCATAGGCCGTTTCCCTGTTAGATATCTTCTCATACTCAGCATGAGAGATAGCATTCAGCAAAACAGTTCTGCATTTATGATGATTCCTGAAAAGCTTCTTCTGATCATCATTCATTTCTTGCCTAGACAGCTTTACGCCACTGGCATTTACTGGATGTTTGTAACCATCCATCAGAAGATCCCATAGATCACCATCTAGACCAAGAAAGTAACTTTCCAGTTTATCTTTCCAGTATTCAAAGTTTTCACCATCAAATACCGGCGGTCTAGTATAACCATTGTTACCGTTGTATTGCTCAGCAGAGCCAGATGTAGATGCAGGTGTAGGTGTAGACTTTTCACTTTCATCAACCATCTTTTACTGAAGCGTTTTTCTCTTCCTGAATCTTTTCTAAACACGGTTAAGTGCTTGCACCTTAGAACCGGCGCTCTGATGCCAATTGAAGGATAGAAAAACACTTAGAAAGGGGGGGTTTGAATAAGTGTATCTTTAAAAACTTGACAGATAAAAATAAATTGCACAGTTATTTTTATCCTGGTTCGTTGTTAACTAAACTACTCCAGTCCACCCCCGCAGAGATGATTTACCTCAACTGAGGATTTAATCCACTAATCGCACGGATTACAATGGTTTTCCACTTAGTCCGCAACTAAGTCTTCCAGAGTCTTCTGATCACACACTGATCACTCCAGGAACAACTGCTTAGATACCCTCTAAGACTTTTCTAGAGTCTACTGATCAACACGATCACTCTAGTTACAATCTGCTTAGTTCACTCCTAAGACTTCCTAGAGTATTCTGATCAACACGATCACTCTAGTTCCTTACAACTTAATGTAATTCTAAGAGTATTACAAATGCTTCTTAAAAGCGATAATCACAACTGTGATATTTCTCTTAACGTTTAAGCTTAATCTCACTAATATATTACAAAAGCAATGTAGTGAGCTTTGATGAAGATGAAGATTCTGAGCTTTGGATTTGAACAGAGTTTCAGCAAGTTAATTTGAATTATATTGTTCAGGATCGTTAACCTTGCTTCTCATCAGAACTTCATATTTATAGGCGTTGAGAAGATGACCGTTGAATGCATTTAATGCTTTGCGTGTTCCGTACAGCATCGCATTTAATGTTATACGCTTTTGTCAACTACCTCGAGCCTTGTTCATGCTGTGTCTACTGACGTAGCCTTTAATAGCTTTTAACGTTCCTTTTGTCAGTCAGCGTAGCTTGCCACTTGTACTTCCTTCTGATCTGATGTTTGTGAATACAACGTTTGAATATCATCAGAGTCAAACAGCTTGGTGCATAGCATCTTCTGATCTTCTGACCTTGAAGTGCTTCTGAGCGTGATACCATCTTCTGAGCTTCAGTGCTTCTGATCTCATGTTCTTCTGATGCTTCCATAGACCCATGTTCTGATTCTGCTTCGACCATCTTCTGATGTCTTGCCAGACCATGTTCTGATGTTGCATGCTGAACCCTTGAGACAAAGCTTCTGAGCGCTGAATGCGTACTCTATATATATATTTCCTGAAAGGGAAATTGCATTGGATTAGAGTACCATGTTATCTTAAGCAAAATTCATATTATTGTTATCATCAAAACTAAGATAATTGATCAGAACAAATCTTGTTCTAACACTTACTTGATTCTATGCTTGAGCATAATATCCAGGTAGTGGTGAAAATTCTTGATGATCCATGGAGAATATGGAAGCTTGAATCTGTGGCTCGATAATAGGGATCAATGAAGATGAGAACGTGAGGTATGGTGATGAAGAATGAAAAACGGTTATGGAGTTTATTAGAGGTTGTTGCGGTGGTGAGGGTGGCAACAATGGTGGTTGGAGGTTGTTGTGGAAGTTTGTTACGGCTTGAGAAGTTTGTTACACGTGATCGAAAGAGAGAAGGTTGATGGGAGATGAGAGAATGATGAGGGAGCGGGGAGAGTGAGGAGAGAGTTTCTTTGAAAATGAGAAAAAAATGAGAGTGTCCCCCTCTCTTTGTGAAGGGTGTTCTTTATATAGTGGTGCTTGGTTTATGGTGGAGCTGCTGTAGTGAATAGCTTCTTTTGTTTTGTACATGGGAGTGTATGGAGCTTGTTGTGTGGGTGAGATGCAGCTGATTGCAAGCATGGTGTATGGATTGGGTGACTCATGACTGGCTGTTCATGAGGCTCACTTTGAGGTCTTCTATCTCTCCCTATGGTCCACCATCTGAATCAAGTTTGGTATCATCGCAAAGAGGAAGTGGAATTAAAGGATTCTGGTGTTGATGAGTCTTTGATATAGGGCTTGTAGATGTAATGAAATAGTCATGAACATGTGGTATCACCACTGCTAGGGATATGCGCGCGTGTGGCTTGCCTTGTGCCCAGCAAGGTGCTAAACCTCAAGCATATGGACATAGGACTTTGAAGCATCCTATCTTGCTCCCCATATAACCAGAAGCCCTGATCTATGTACCATTGGAAAGAGAATATGGGGTAGAGCACATTTACGTTGAGAGAGACTCAAAAGGTCCCCCACAATTTCCTATAACTTGCTTTATATTTGGCACGCCACATGTTTTTTCAAATGCTTACGCGTGACTCAGATTCTGGCCTGGCGATATGTGTGACTTAGGCTTAGTGAGGAGGTGACTTTGGAGCTTTGTAATCTGTTCAATACACACCCAATTAACTTGCTCCTTAGCTTGTTGAATAGAGGGCATGGAGGAGAATATATGGATGACAAGTTTGCACCTTATGGATCTTTGTGGGTCCCTAAAAGTACTCTCAAAGTTAGCATGCCAAATGTTCAATGAATTGCGTCACGCGTGCCCAGAATTTTCCCTAGCTGAATGACTTGAACAAATGTGTTTCCTCAACTTCACACCTTAATAACTCTTCAACCAAGCTTCAAATGAAAAAGTGTCCAACTATAAAGTTGTTCTCTTCCATGAGAGGAACAACTTTGATGTTGGAAATTTCTCCAAAAATGTCATTTTCCACGTGTAAACTGATGGTGAAGTGGACTGCTCATCAAACTTTTAAGGCCCAAAATATTTTCAAAGTATGAAAACTTTCCTATTTTGATTTTTTCCTATTTTTGGCAATTTTTGTCAAATTCCTGATTTTATTCATTCTTTGACTTTTCTTGACTGATTTTCCACCAAAAGTCAATATTTGAGTGATTGACCTGATTTTGACCAAAAGGTCAACTGTTCTGATTTTTCTCCAATCTCAATAAAATTCCCGATTAATCAGTTCCTAACCAATGGAAATCAACTGAGCACTCCCACACAATCATCATACCTTCCCCTTTCATAAAATCAGCACTTGATCAATGTATTGACCCCAAAAGTCAACTTCGTTAACTTTGGTCAAGAAACCCTAATTAGGATAATCAACTGAAAAACAAGCTTGAATTTTCTAACCAATGCTCTGAATTGAAGGTGAGAAAACCCTGATCCAAGAAAACCCTCAGAAAGATAATGTCACAGGACCAGACCTCAGACCCTTATATTTGATCAGAAGTTCCTTGTATCAGGAGCTCCTTTCTTGTCACCTTTTGGAACAGTAACCATG
This sequence comes from Vicia villosa, assembly GCF_029867415.1. NCBI lineage: Eukaryota > Viridiplantae > Streptophyta > Magnoliopsida > Fabales > Fabaceae > Vicia > Vicia villosa. Next base: position 163,693,325 of record NC_081183.1, read on the forward strand.
ATATGAATGTATGAATTGGACCATGACCTAAATGATGTATGTATATGGATTGTAAGCCATATAAATAAGGGTAGGACAAATTTGGGGTATGACACCATCCACTAGAAGGTCCTATAAGTCACCATCTAATCCAAGAAAGTAACTTTCGAGTTTATCTTTCCAATATTCAAAGTTTTCACCATCGAATACTGGTGGTCTAGTGTAGCCATTGTTACCATTTCCATTGCATTGCTCAGCAGAGCCAGATGTAGATGTAGGTGTTGGAGTATCACCCATCTTTACTTAATGTTTTTCTCTACCTGAATCTTTTCTAAACACGGTTAAGTGTTTGCACCTTAGAACCGGCGCTCTGATGCCAATTGAATGATAGAAAAACACTTAGAAAGGGGGGGGGGGGTTGAATAAGTGTGACTTTAAAAACTCTTAAGATAAAAACAATTGCACAATGATTTTTATCCTGGTTCGTTGTTACGAAACTACTCCAGTCCACCCCCTTAGAGTGATTTACCTCACCTGAGGATTTAATCCACTAATAAACATTGATTACAATGGTTTTCCACCTAGATACCCTCTAAGTCTTCTACAGTATTCTGATCACAACCTGATCACTCTAGGAACCTTTTACAAGTTAATGTAAAACAAATTCTTACAAGAGTATTACAATGCTTCTTAATAAGCTATAATCACAACTGTGATATTTCTCTTAAGTTCTAAGCTTAAACCTCACTAAGATATTACAAATGAAGTGAGGTGGAAGATGAAGTTTGAGAGCTTTTGAATTTGATAGAGTTTCTGTATTTTTGCGCAAGAGTTATGTATTCAACTTCTCATCAGAACTTCTATTTATAGGCGTTATGAGAAGATGATCGTTGGGAGCATTTAATGCGTTGCGTGATCCGTACAAAATTTCATTTAATGTTTCACTCTTTTGTCAATTACCTCGAGCCTTGCTTTAACTGACTTTTCCTTTAATAGCTTCTAACGTTCCTTTTGTCAGTCAGCGTAGCCTACCATCTTGTACTTGCTTCTGATCTGATGTTTGTAGATACAATGTTTGAATTAATCAGAGTCAAATAGCTTAGTGGAGAGCGTCTTCTTGTCTTCTGACTTTGAAGTGCTTCTAGCGTGATACCATAAGAACTTCAGTGCTTCTGCTTCTGAACTCAAGTTCTTCTGATGCTTCAATAGACCATGTTCTGATTCTGCTTGACCATTTTCTGATGTCTTGCGAGAGCATGTTCTGATGTTGCATACTTGAACCATCTGAGTCAGTGCTTCTTGCGCTGAATTGTGCATACTCTTTATATATATTTCCTGAAATGGAAAATGCATAGGATTAGAGTACCACATTATGTTATACAAAATTCATATACAATGTTATCATCAAAACTAAGAATATTGATCAAAGCAATTCTTGTTCTAACATACAACCCTTCCCCGAACTACGTAGACTCTGATCCTCCATAAGGATGTACGTAGGCACTTGGCAACAAGTCAAGTCCCCTTCCCCAAAACCTCAATTCATTAAAATCTCACTTTTCGCCCTTTTCATTTCCTCAGCTATTAAACCTTAATATTTAGCCATAAAACCTTTGCCTTAAACTCATGTAGATCGTTCTCCGAAAGCAATACCATACAAAAAGAAAAGAGGTAGCAGTCTCATCTTCATCAAGAATCCAAGGAATTCCAATGATATCGAATATTTTCATCGACCAAAATAAAAAGAAATAAAAGGTGGGATCAGAGTAAAGGTTCCTTCCATCTTCAAGTTCAATCACTTAATATTGCGGATTAGGATTTTCATCTCATCAACTCCCTAAGTCCAATGATTTTGAAGAGGAATTAGACCTCTAAACTTGTAATTCAAAGAAAATATCAAAAAAATGGAGTAGGAGAAGAGTTAGAACCAAAAACAAGTTAAAAAGGCAAAAAACAACATTCTGTCAGCGTGCTGTGTAAATCGATATACTCTGCTCAATTTTCCAAAATCTGCGTAAAAATCAATATGTAAATCGAATTTCACAAAATGAAAATCGATTTGCACTGCACAATTTTTGAAAAAAACAACAAATAAAGAGAGCAAACTTGTTTGAACAATCTACCAAACACCTTGTGATCTTGGATACACTAGTGCACGAAAATACCATCAAATAGCACCAAAATAACACCATAGATGTAGCACACATAATCAACAAAGGATCACGTCTTAAAGGATGTAATAGATCTAGAGATTTACCAATTCTTTCACAAACTTTGAATCTACTTCTAGAACAATCCACCAACTGCTTTGTCCTACCAACAATTGATGAAAAGAGAGTGTTTGGATGAAGGTTTAGCTCAAAGATTAGTGAGATTCAATGTGAATCTCACTAAATATTTATGGAAGAAGAGATTTGAGTGATTCGGGAAGGGATGAGAATAGAAATTGCAGGAGTTGTGTTGTTGGCTATCAAAAGCTTGTGAAATGAAGAGGTAGAGGCCTCTATTTATAGAATTGGAAGTGGGGGTAGTGGCAAATTGGTAATTATCCCTTGGAGATTAATTTGAATTTAATTGGTAAGAAAATGTGATTAAGGTGAGGTTAATGAAGGGAATTATAGTAATGAGGTGGAAATTGGTGGGAAATAAAAATGGATCAAGTAAGTGAAATTGGTGCTAATAATCAAATGGTGCACATCTCATCAAATGTGGGTGTATGATAGGATTTGATCATGATTAGGTAGGTAATTAATTATGAGATCAAGAACATTCTTCTCACATATGCAAATGGTGAAAAAATCCTCAAAAAGCTGAAAATTGCCTTCATTCTTCAAATTTCGCACTGGTGCAATTGATTGCTTCCTTATGCAAATCGATTTGCACTGCTGAAAAAGGTAAAATATGGTGCAAAAATAGCAGTGTAAATCGATTGCTCTCTTATACAAATCAATTTGCACAATGAAGTTGAAATCTGGTGCAAAGGCAGTTGTGTAAATCGATTGCTCTTTTATGCAAATCGATTTGCACTCTGAGAATGTTGAAAAATGCCCTTTCCGATGGATACTTTGGCTTGTTACCTACAAAACATAAAGATACAAAAGGAACGAAGCAATATTTTTAGTATTTTGGTTAGTACAATATATACAAGCTAAACAAATATTGGTGCTTGATAGTTCCCCTTAGAGATGAAGTGAGCATAACACCAAAAAACAAAGTTTCAAGATGAAGATTTTGATTAAAGATTGAGATGCAAATGATGTATGATCTTAGGGTAAAAAATTGGGATTTGACGGTAAGTTTATTAAAACAATTTTTTATTAAATATTTAGAATATATAAAACTGATTATATATATATATATATATATATATATATATATATATTATAAGTTTAAAAAGTGAATATGTAATGGTTGATATAAAATTTATTTATGGTTGATATAATTAAATGTTTAACTATAGTTACTAAAAAGATAATGATTGGATATATGTGCAGTATGGATTATTATTGGTATTATCGTAGTTGAATGTACGATAGATTGAAACCAGGAAGAAGTGCAGTTAAACCGAATTTTATAGTAGGAGTTAATGGGTTTATCACGTGGGCGTTTGCTCATGAATGTTGTCGAAGCGAAGGAGGAGTTAGGTGTCCTTTTCTTAAATGTGGATGTAGACCTATAATTAGTGACCCAGAGGAAGTAGTCAGGCATTTGCATAGAAGGGGTTTCATGAGAAATTATTGGGTTTGGACGTTTAATTGTGAAAAACTGCCGAGTAACGTACCATAAACTAGCAATACGCATACTTCAAGTAGTCGACCGCATATGGAATATGAGGAAAGACCGCCTATGGAATATGAGGAAAACTTTAATCTGATCGGTGACATGGTTGATGATGCTTTTGCTGTGAACGTGACTTTTGGTCAACCTGAAGATTTTGTTGGGGAAGAGTTGCCGAATGAGGGAGTGAAGAGATTTTATCAGTTGTTGAATGAGATGAATACGCCATTTTTTGAGGGGTCGTCTGACTCAAAGTTATCAATGTGTGTGAGATTATTGGCCGCCAATTCAAATTGGAATGTTCCTGATTAGTGTTTGGAATTCTTCTTAAACTGATGCTAGACTCAACTGCAATGAAAGCCAAATTGCCCACAACATTTTATGATGCAAAGAAGTTGGTGTCAAAGTTGGGCTTACGGGTAAGAAAGATTGATTGTTGCATTAATGGTTGTATGTTGTTTTATGACAATGAGTTTGGTACTCAAGATGGATTGTTGGAGGAATGTAAGTTTTGTATGAGTCCAAGATGTAAAGTTCGCAGTAGAGCCATTAGTGTTAGATGATAGGAATGGTCTTGAGGGGAGGGGGTGAATAGACCATCTTTTTCAACTGAAGAAAATTTTAGCGTTTGAAAATGTGATTCCCCGGAATCAAACTTATTGTCTTGAACGATCAAGTTATCGGGGACTGGATATGTGCAATTAACAACCGAATGAAAATGGTGAATTAGAATTACTTGTTTCAACAAAATTATCAATTAGTTAATATACACACTATATGATACTTACTCACAATAAACAGTTTCACACAAAAATTGACCAAAAATTGAATATGGAATTTTATCAAACACATGGTGAGCGATTTTCACCAAGCTTCAATTTTTGCTCAACTATGAATTTTTACCGTAAACGAATATTGAAAAGATAAAACTAAAGACGATAAAGAACATGATATTTGTTTAGGCAGTTCCTCTATCGTCTTCGCAGGAGAACGTCTGCCCCTAAATTCAAATGAAATTAGGAAAGTTTTATTTGATTGCAAAATGTTTAACAAGGAAAGAGTTTACCAATCACCAACTGCACACATGCAGTAAAATTGAATACAAATCTTTTCTCCCCTTGATTCAAGTAGAACTAAGTCAATGTCAATGATCTCTAACGATCACGACCCTGATCCTTCCTTTTCAATCCTCCGGTTGTAGCAAATTTGATGAGCGAATCTACAATCCCTCAATTCCTTATGCTCGACTGAATTGAATCCAAAGCGACGCGATCGTCAAAAACCTTCAAATCAAAACCTTGATGTAGAAGGAAAAATCGTAAGATTTTATACAAGAAACACCCTCAACAATCTTCACTCGAATAAGACAACAGTCCATTGTCGAACCTTATCAACGCACGTTCCTTACTACAATCGAAAAAGATTATTATGTGTGATTTTCGATCAATAAGCGAAAGGTTGAAGATGAGAAGAAGCTTGAGTATATCTTTCACGTTTCTTATTTTTTTGCTTGAGAATGATCAAAGACAATATATACCACACCCTTTTCATTAGCCACTTAGAATCAACAAAAAACTAGTAATTTTAGTGATAAGTCGACTTGTCCATTTGTGTAGGTTGACCTATTGCAATTCTGCACTTGCTTTGGAAGAAAACGTGACACATGCGTCGACCTATGAGGTCACCGTGTGCATACCCGAGATTTCCTCAATTGTCTATGCATCGACCTGTAGGGTCGGTGTGTGCAATCCCGAGATTTCCTCAATGTTCCATGCGTCGACCTGAACAGGCTATGCGTCGACACATTCTGCCCCAACATAGAATTTTTCTTAAGTCTACCAATAGGTCGACCTGTAGCATCAATGAGTCGATCTGTTGACTGATTTTTGCCAAAAATACCTTTCCTTAATACATCCACTCGTTTCCTTTGTCTTCACATTGATATTGTCGAGTCACAATGTTTTGACATCATGAAAATACACATTGCCCTCACATACTCCCCCTTTTTGATGATGGCAAGATTTGTCGAGTGCACTAAGCAAATTCTCTCCCTGTCACGATGCCTCATCACTTTCGCTTGCTCCCCTTATCTTGGTGCACATATTTACTGCAATGTTTGGGCTAATTCAATACCTTCTCCCCCTTTGACAACATCAAAAAGAGACAAGCATTGTTATACATATATGGTGGGTACTAAATCATACAACGTTGATCATAAACAAACCCTTTTGCAATCATGGTCAAATAGCAATCATTCACATAAAACGATACTAAAGACAATATAAAAGGCAACAATAACATAAATACCAAACAAACTGTGAGCACATAGCTCAATATTTCAATCTTACACAAACACACAGTAGAGGTAAGAATTGTTTAGACAATAAAATAAAGTACACAAAACATATAAATTGTTCATGGATTATGCTAATGATTCATGCATGAAAAAGACTCTAGGCATCATCATTATCATCTCTCTCTTGAGCAGGTGGAGGTGGTTGAGTAACATGATCTTGAGGAAACAGATAGTAGTGCATGAAGGCGTTTGTGAAGGAAGTGAACTGGTTGCTTTGTGAATTAATCATCCCATATAGCGTGTTGTACCTTTGCTCTTGAAAGGTTGAATATGCTGTAAATTGTTCACCTTGCTCAGTAAGGCGCTCATTCATGAGGTTTTGATTCTCAATTTGTTGCAGACACATAACCTCAAGCGAATTTGGAACGTTTGAGCTTTCTTCACCATCACCCACATCTTCATCTTCATCTTCACCATTATTCTCCCCGCCTTCTTCAACATCCATATCATCCTCTTCATCACAGTTTCCTCTGTTAATGCCCGCATTGTTTCCCCTTAACACAGCTCAGTAGGTTCCTGTGGTATGATTGTAGAAAAAACCCATCATGTTCAAATTTTTCTTGGTGAACTCTTGGTCAATTGGAATAGTCACCATAGGAAGATGAATAATCCTGATGTTTCCCTTGTTCAGCACCAACTGGATGAAAGAGGCATAATAAAGTGCGGTGCCTCTATCAGATTCTTTCAATTCAAACACCTTCTTTGCAAAGAAATGAGGCCAATTCACTTGAATCCTGCTCTTGATCAGGAAAACCAAATATACCCCTTGTTGGTCATGACTCAATTCAAAAAACGTACTCAATTTTCGATGAACCAACAAATCATTAATCTCTTACAGATGTAATCTACGTAGAGTACCACTATACAACATAAATTGCCTAATTATCTTCCTCTTTCTAAACTTAGAAGAGTAAGATTCAACTAGTTCATTAGGTATAAGAGAGAGAGCAGTTAGCGGTTCAGGTTGTGGAGAAGAGGAGTCTCCATTGTGAAGCCTCTTCCTTGAAGACTTGTGTGATGCCATGGATGAAAGATTGAGAGGATTTGGAGAGAATTTGAGGTTGGTAATTTAGGGTTTGCTGGAGTGAGGTCGAAGGCGCAAGAGAGAAGGAAGAGGAGATTATTTAGCCATTCAGCCTTTTAATTTAACCTATTTTAGAAAAACTGCGACCGATGCGTCGACCTATGAAGGTATTGCGTCGACACATTAGCATTAAATTTTTTTAAAAAAATTTTAATAGGTCGACTCATAGAAAGAGTAGGTCGACCTATTTTTGGCATTTTTCCAAAATTTGTTAAACTTAAAGTATGTATGCATGAGATTTCCAAAATTCGTTAAACTTAAAGTATGTATGCATGAGACTTCCAAAATATGCACAACACATATACAATTATGAACAAGTAGCAAGTTTACCACATTGATGCATTATTTTAAGAAGATTCTAAGATTTAAACAATATTACCTTTACACATGGGAGATAGAGAAATATGCCCTCATATATCTCGAATACACACTTAAACACAATTATGAGAGCATAGATAATAATAATAAATAGAGCATATGCAACCTATCCGATATATCAAGGACACCAAGTTCCCTACGAATGTGAAGGAAGGGCTCAGTATCTAGTGGTTTTGTAAAAATATCGGCAAGTTGATTTTTTCTTTCAACATGCTCAAACCTTACATCACCTTTCTCCACATGGTCTCTAAGAAAATGGTGTCGTATTTCTATGTGTTTAGTGCGAGAGTGCAGGACCGAATTTTTGGTTAAATTTATAGCACTTGAGTTATCACAAAAGATGGAAATATGATCAAGCTTGACATTGAAGTCAAGTAATTATTGCTTGAGCCATAAGATTTGAGCACAACAATTACCGTCCGCTACATATTCTGCCTCGGCGGTTGACAAAGCAATGGAAACCTATTTCTTGCTATGCCAACTCACTAAGGAGTTTGAGAAGAAATGACATGTACCACTGTTGCACCCCAAAATTTGCCCTCTTTATTTGAGCTATAAGCTATCCAAGACGTTTATTTCGTCATACAAAAATTGAAGAAAAATAATAAAGAGTTCTTATGGTTTCGAAGAAGCGCGACGTGAAAATGGTTTAAACGGTAGAAATACGAGAAAATTCACAAATACTATTTGGAAGGTGATATGAGATAAGTTCCCGCGATGCCTGGACTGTTCCGATGATATCTACAACTTTCGTGTTCGGCTCGGAAGCCAATTCTTTGAGGAAGGTCGTCAAATTTGCAAATTACTTGAGGTTTCGCAGTGAAAAATAGTGCTGAATGTAGGGTTTCGGACCTCGGAAAATTCATATCCCCTAATCCGCTCTTCGGACTAGCTTGAAAATTTAACTGAAGCTCCGTACCATCATTACCATGATTTCATATGTTCGGACCGAAGGCCAATTATGCATGGAAAATTCCCAGAATTTTAAGGATCGTCGTGTTGTTTCGGTAAAAAGTGTGTTTTCGAGTATGTCGTGCCGAGTTCGAAAATTCATAACTCCTTCAATTTTTATCGTATGAAGTTCATTCCGGTGGCATTTTCTCAGAAATTTTGTTAGCTTCGATTCTTCGTCACACATGCTTGTTCAGATTCTGAGCCGAAGTTGGAGTTTTATCGAGTTCTTTGAGCGGTACTCACAAAATTTCGCACAGTCGCACTAGATGAATCGGCGTTTCTCGTCATTCAAACGGGCGTATTTTCTTCATCGCTTATCGGATTGAAACGATTCTTGCGGAGACGGGTCAAGAATTTGGTCATCTTCATAGTGGCATTGGTTTCGCTCCGGAATTCAGAGCCGAACCGAGTTTCCTTAAAAATGAGCCAAAATGAGACGCATCGAGGGCAATTTGGACATTTCGCGTTGACAATATATAAACATTTTGCTCTTCACAAATCAAGGGGGAGAACTCTCATAACTTCAATTTCACCCAAAAGATCAAAAACACTTTCTCTCAATTCTCTCTCAATTTTCCTGGATCAAAACCACAAAAACTCACAAAAACTTCATCAATTCAAGATCAAATCTCAAGAACAAATGAAGATCAAAGCACTAATCAAGATCTTCTCCTTTGATTAAAGTGTCGCGCATCTCTCTCCCTATCAAAGGATCTCACGCGCCATTTCCCCCCTCACATCTCTTGGATTTCGTTCGTGTTCGCGTCGTGTTGGCGTTCGTGTTCATCCGATCTCATTCTCTTCATTCGATCCGGTAAATTTGCTACAAACCTTTCTAGATAATTGATTTTGTTGCTTAATTCGATATTAATCATGAATATTTTTGATTGTGGATGATGGATCTATGATAATTGATGATGATAATTGATTGTTGATTGATTGATTCGTGTTGATCTTGATTATTTGATTGAATTTGAGATTTACCGCTGAGTTGTTGATGATGCTATATACATGTTGCTTATGATCCAATAAATTGCATGCTAAGTGTTTGATAATTTGAATGTGTGAAACATTAGTGCTTAATTTTGAGTTCTAGCATGTGATAATTGATTGTGGAATGATAATTCATGATGCCTACGCTAAATTGATGCCATTTGAGATTTTATAACGATTGCTCTTGATGATATAATCACAATGCTTACGATTCAATGCTTGCATGCTAGTTGTTCGATGGAATGTTTAATTTTGCTCTTAAGGACCGATCAATATGCTGAATAATGTGTTTGCTCTTGACTCATAGCATTGCATGTTTGATATTTGCTTGTATGCTGAACATTCATGAAGGATGGAATCATGTTTCCATGCGAAAAAATTCAATTTTCGGCATTTGGCACTGTTAGGTCGACCCAGGGTGAGTTTAGGTCGACCTAAAACCTTTTTTTTGATCCCGGCACTGTTAGGTCGATCCAGGGTAAGTTTAGGTCGACCTAAAACCTTCATTTTTTATCCTGGCATTGTTAGGTCGACCCAGGGTGAGCTTAGGTCGACCCAAAGCCTTCATTTTTGACTATGGCACTTTTAGGTCGACCCAGGGTGAGTTTAGGTCGACCTGGAGCTGTTTCTTTCTTTTCTGGATCTGTTAGGTCGACCTAGGTCGAGGGTAGGTCGACCTAGGTCGAGGGTAGGTCGACCTATTTTTGCTTTCGTTGCTTCATAACTTCAATCTTTCATATCTTTTTGCTCGTAACTCCGATTTGCGCGTTCTTTATATCGTTGGAAAGCTTGTTAAACATGCTATATTGTGAGATGATTGGTATTGATTGATTATGGTTTATTCATCTTTGTTTTCCCCTTGACATTTTGTTGTTCATTTCATGTTTGCATTAGTTATTCAATTTCTCTTAGATTAGAATGTAATAACGCAATTCCGATTGCGATGTTTTGTTATCTCTAACTTGTGTGCTAGTGTGCAAGGCTTTTGGATAGTCACCGATCGACGCTTGTTACGTGAGTGTTCCGCTCTATTCGCGGGACACGAACTCATTCACTTGCATCGTGTTCTCGTCTTAGAGACACGCTTCTATTACTTTATATCTGCTTGTTTGGTTTGCTTGTTCCTCTTGCAGGTGTATTGTGATTATGCTCGACGCGCATGTCGACTTTTGTGTTCTTTCATGGCTAATCGGTGTGCTGACTATTTGCCTTTGCTTTGCTAGCTCGCTCGCGGGATTCTTAGTTTCTTCGCTTTGCTTCGCTGTAGTTTACGGATCATCATCCGTTTGGTATTGATCCTGTTTCATTTTATTTCTATTGCACTTTATCGCTTTCTCGCATCATCCTTTAACATGAGAAGTAGGACCTAGATATTCATCTTGCCAAGCCTCGAAAGAGGCTCTGGTGTGTTTATATTTGTACTTTGCGGCAGGGAGTCACGGTGTAATAAGTCCTATATGGCACTCCATTAAGTCCTCATGGAAGGCATGCGGAAAGGGTTAGCAATCAACCGCCGCTTAGTCTCATCGAGTCCGTTTGGTATGCGCACGCTACGCGTCGCTCGCTTCTGAACCAGCACAAGATCATGTTATTGGGTATGTCAGGAAAAAAGTTCATGCGGCCGGACCCCCGCCTTTCCTATAGCTCGCGTTGTTCGATGTTGACGCTCGGTGTACGCACACACCGTTTTCCCTTACGATCCGTGTCGGCTTGGTTGCTGAGAGGGGTCCGCCCTCTTGTCTATGGCCCGATCATTTTCGCGAGGTCTAATGCTTGGTTGACTTGGGTTGAGCTGCTCCCCTTGGCTATGGCGGGACCGCTTTTCTACAATTCGGTCAGTGCCGTTGGTTTGTTTGCTTTACGAGCGGATGCTCGTTTGTGTGCTATTTGTGTGCTTTCCCTTTTCCCCGTAGGTTGCTAGTTTAGTTTAGACTTGTACCCTTTGTATGAAAACATTAGGTAGCAAGCTTTCCCCTTTAGCTTAGGTTTTCCTCATGCATCCTTTAAAACACAAACCACACTCTTTGATTTTCTTTTCTTAAGAGCTTGTTATTTCCGCTCCATTCCCAGCATAAGTCTTCAAAGGTCGAGCAGCGGAGTGCGAATGTAACTCGTTCACCTAAAAAAACACAAAACAAACAGAAATTAGTTAGCCGAGCTACGGTACCTCTGATTCCGAAAAACGGATACGTAGGCAGCGGGGTAGGGCCCGTGCGAGCACAATCCTTTCTTTTCCCTACATTCTGCATTCATTTTAGTCCAAATTAGCGTATATTTGTTACACACCCATAGATTTAGACACAAGCGTGGATACCATCGAGTACGATGGGCGCGAGGGGTGCTAGTACCTTTCCCTTGCGTAACCGACTCCCTTACCCTTTTTCTCTGGTCGTGAGACCGTTGTTTTGTTTTGTGGTTTGCTGGCATTCCCTTCCTTTTCAGGATAAATATGTTAGTGGCGACTCTGTTAATTTTCGAGGTAGCGACAGCTGGCGACTCTGCTGGGGAGATCTTGACCTATTGCTGGTCCAGACTCAGCGAGTCGATCCTAGCGCTTGTGTGTTTATCTTTGGGTGTTTTTACGGCTTTGGATGTTTACCTGTTTGCATTGCATTCTATATGCGCTTTTACTTTTCTGCATCATATTCTGGACTGGCTGGATCTCTGTTTGTTGGGTGGGTGTTTCAAGAGGTAAAAGGCCCAATACCCAAGCTATAAGTGATACCATAGGAACTAGGACTAGAGTGGCCGTGACAGACAGAAGGCGTATGCCTGATTGATCTGATCACCTATCCACGGGACGAGCTTGGTGGAATGAGGCAATATCGTATGATAACGCCTACATTCGATCCTCTGTTGGCTTTTTTGACCTACCTTGGCCTAGATTTTACCCATGAGTGGGGCGGGAATCAATGATCATTATATAACAGGTACATTGTTGGTGACCGTTGTTCTTGTTCGTGGGTTACCGCTGTTCTCGTTCGGGTGTACTATTGGTTCCTGTTCGTGGGGTACTATGGTTCTTGTTCGAGTGGTAATCTATGTTCTATGGGTTTTGGTTCTGTGGATTGACATTCCGTGTTCCGTGTGGTTTATCATTTAGAGCCGAACCTTTGAACTTGTGCCGTGTGATCTCTCGGCATCGGTGATATCTCCAGTATTGTGGTTCCCACCACTTTGCATCATTGCATGTTTACTTTCCAAAAAAATGATTTACAAAAAATAACTAGCATACATGTTCCTTCCGTTTCCAAGGAATCAAATCTTTAAGTCTCGTGCTGAGCTTTTCCATCACTTACTTTCTAAAAAACCAAAACACGAGGATTCCTTGGAAATCGAATGAACATGGCATTGCATTCATATCATGCATCTCATACGTTTCATGCATAACAGGTGTTCAAGATCGAGGATCTTTTATTCAGACTTGGTATTTTCTCTCCAACTTTGTGGGGATTTTACCGAGAGGAAAGCTCAGTTGGGGTTCTTTTTGAAGACGTGTCTTATGTTCATTCGCTTCCATGCTTGCTTTATTTGCAACAGGTTAAGCTCCGTACTATGTGGATGGCTACGGATTCTCTGCTTGATGACGATGACACTAGGTGTGAGTTTTATTCTGGGGCACCTGGTCGTGATGTTAGTATCTACTACAAGTCTTTGAAGTTGTTTGGGGCTCCCGAACGAGGGATAAGCAAGACATTGTCTATCTTGAGCATTGCACCATTTGCATTGTTCGAATCCCTAAAGCACTTACAAATTCCGTGTGACTTCGCCAGAATTTTCTGCCAGACGGTAATCGAGAGTGACATACACAGACACCTCTCATTCTCAAGGTTCTACTTCATATCCCGAGTCACCTCTTCACGGAGTTTCCTTATCAGTATCCTTTGCTTGTCAACAGAGACGGAAAGAGTAAGAAGCAAGTTGATGTAATCCCCATGCCTGGTGTTTGGTTGCTTCCCTGCTTGTTGGAATTTCATCTGGTTAAGATTCGTGCTTTGGATGTTTCTCACTACAGATAGCTCTCTTGATTTTGATGACAATACTCGGTGTTTTCCATTCTCGAGGCACCTGATCATAATGTCAAGCCTTACAAGGGGTTGTGGTACAAAAAGTCCAGGACTTTCTCGATGCGAAGATGTTTGAGTTTATTCATAATGGTTTCTACTGGTCAATCAGATTTCATCTGCTTCAAGTAGAATGTTTGTTCTTCCTCGAGGAGTAACTCATAAGAATCACTTGCAATTGGTAATGCCAGAGGTTTCCTTCACAACAGCTATTGTGTGTTCCAAGTGATGACTCTGATGGCCAAGCGTCAGAGGCTATTGTTGTTCGCTGATAGTAATACAAGTTTCCTCCATTCATAATGGTGATTTTTGTTTCAGCAGCTATATTTAGGGCTCCCGACCGAGGGATAAGCAAGACTCCGTGTTCTTAAGTTTGCATCATTGGCAACTCAAATCCCTAAAGCATTCACAAACTCCAGTCGCTGTTTTTTTAGGGCTCCCAGCCGAGGGATAAGCAAGACGTCTTGTATCTTGAGTTTGTGCACCACTGGCACATCTCAAATCCCTAAAGCTGAACACTTACAATTCTTGTTTCCGAAATCTTCTTCCAGGAAGTGATCTAAAGTGTTCTGACATAGTGCTTGGTGTGCTTTCCACTCTAGGGCACCTGGTTATCTGATTGAAGGTTTTCATCCATTCAAAGACAAGGTTCAAGACTTGATTGACACCAAGGCTATCACATTCGCACCTGAAGGTCAGAATTGAAGTTCTCTTCGGATTCAGCGGATCTTCTGAAGCAATAAGTCCATACGGAGAGGATCTCCTCAACATTGGCAATTCTTAATTCATCATGCATTTTCATGTGTAATCTTTCTTGTTTTATGCAATACTGTTTGCATGTAAAACTTGTTTGTTTTTGAACTATAATCATAATGCATTGGATATGTTTGTCTTGAAAAAATCCATTTGATTTTGCTCTTATATGTTTTCTATGCTTTTTGTGATACTCAACTCTTGTTAATAAAGCATGATAACTCTGTAGGGAGAATGATGAACATAATACCAATAATCTCAAATGGTATGCTTTTGAGTAGAAACCTGTTGATGATGTACAGGCATTGTTTCAAATCCCCAAACACTGGAGAAATAAGGGAGTGAAACCCTCGTTAACCCCTTTGAGCCTTCGAAGTAGGAGTTTCTTTTCTATACGAAAAAACCCTCGCATTAAACCCAGGGGCGGGTAGTATTCAGTTAACCTGATCGAGCATTCAAAATTCATCAGGAGCACACATTTAAGGATACAATAATGGTTATCTTTCAATAGATTGAGGAAAGTCAAATCCACAACGGTTATTCCTCATCTCAGGAGGTTGAGACATCAATATTATCCCTCACAGCAGGAGGTCAAGACCAACATCAAAGCCGTTGTGGTTTATCCCTCACATTAGGAGGTCAAAATATGACGATACCATAATGGTAATCCTTCATCAATCAATGACTCAGGCAGTCACAATCACATCCAACAAATATGAGATTCAGGATCACACGACTTGTTCAAAAGAAAAGAATGGAAAAAAAAGAAAAAAAAAAGAAGAAAAAGAGCCCGCTAAGTCAACAACTTGAAAACATGTGACTTAGGCAAAAGTTAGGACATCCCGCTGGACATCCAATTCAAAATTCAAAAGAATTTGTCCAGGAAAAATTTAGGGAAACAAAAAAGAAAGGAAAAGAGAAATCAAAACAAGGATTACAAAATAAGAATCCTCAACAAAGAACAAAGTCGTGTGATCAGACACCAAAAACAAAATGTAAAGTGACGACCGTGTCCAGAAGACCTCATTGACTCCTCAATCAATTCCAAACTCCTCTTGAAAGACGATTTCCCGTGTCAAGTTAACTGAACTTAGGACTGGAGAACATCATGAAGGGGGTGGGCACCAAATAATTTGAGCCTAAAAATCTTTTTTTCGAAAAACCGTGAACCTGACCACGTTACAACCCTTAAAAGTCCTAATTGAATCAGGGTTAATTCGAAAGCGGACTATACATGAGAATACGGTAATCTGACTCCTAGGAGATCCGTTAAGTGCTTGAGTTGGTGTCACACCATCTTTCTTTCACAAAAAAAAATCGATGTCACGACATCTTTTCAAAAAGTTTCTTTAAACTTCAAGACAAACATACTCTTTGCATTAGAATTATATTTCTCATAATAAACATTGTTTGCATGTGAACAAGTGCTTAACATCAAGAAAGTTTCCATCATGAACTTCAGATGAAAAGTTTATTCCTCCCAAAGGACAAGTTGTCTTCAGAACTTCGTTGAGCAAAGGCAAAAATATTTCAAAGTCCGATCACCTTCAGGGGCACAAAAGCGTTTAAATACTTTGTCAAGTAAGTTTGCAATCAATCTGAAGCAATCAGGTCAAGATTCAAAAAATCTCTCAAAATGCTAAGCAATCAGGGGCATTCACCCAAGTGCAGTCAAACCTACCTACAATACAAGTCAGGCAGGGGCATGGTGCCAAAATACTTGATACTGGGGCAAGGTAGTTTGATATTTACAGAAGGTCCTTACGAGACTAATCTCTGCAAAGTCCTTACAGGCTGGGGCAAGACACTATGCATTGGCATTTTTTCCTCATCAGGAGGTGTTCAGTTTAAAGTTCAAGTGTGAGCTAAACAACTTATGAATTTGAGAACCATCAGGGTCGTCATCCTCAATGGTCTGAAGCTGAAAGTCCAATCTTTAGTGGCATCTTCGCATTTCAGTGTGATTTTCGAATCTCTTCCAAATGTTACTACCGTTGCTTATTGGTATCACTCAACTGGAGTCCTGTTATGTGGACATCGAGTCCTTTGCTTTCCGACCCTCGAGTCGTGAGTTTCCAACCCTCGTGTTGTGAATCCTTTTCTTTCCGACCCTCGAGTCGTGAGTTTCCAACCCTCGTGTTGTGATTCCTTTGCTTTCCGACCCTCGAGTCGTGAGTTTCAAACCCTCGTGTTGTGAGTCCTTGCTTTCCGACCCTCGAGTCGTGAGTTTATCTTCTTTCCGGCCCTCGCGTCGTGAGTTTACCTCTTTTCCGACCCTCGGGTCGTGATTTTACCTCCTTTCCGGCCCTCGTGTCGTGAGTTTATCTCCTTTCCAACCCTCGCGTCGTGAGTTTGATTCCTTTCCGACCCTCGAGTCGTGAGTTTATCTCCTTTCTGACCCTCGAGTCGTGAGTTTTTCTCCTTTCCGACCCTCGCGTCGTGAGTTTATCTCCTTTCCGACCCTCGCGTCGTGAGTTTACCTCCTTTCCGACCCTCGTGTCGTGAGTTTACCTCCTTTCTGACCCTCGAGTCGTGAGTTTATCTCCCCTCCAACCCTCGTGTTGTGATTCCTTTGCTTTCCGACCCTCGAGCCGTGAGTTTCCAACCCTCGTGTTGTGATTCCCTTGCTTTCCAACCCTCGTAATGTGATTCCCTTGCTTTCCGACCCTCGAGTCGTGAGTTTCCAACCCTCGTGTTGTGATTCCTTTAATTTCCGACCATCGAGTCTTGAGTTTCCATCCCTCGTGTTGTGAGTCCTTGCTTTCCAACCCTCGCGTCGTGAGTTTATCTTCTTTCCGGCCCTCGCGTCGTGAGTTTACCTCTTTTCCGACCCTAGGGTCGTGAGTTTACCTCCTTTCCGACCCTCGTGTCGTGAGTTTATCTCCTTTCCGACCCTCGCATCGTGAGTTTGATTCCTTTCCGAACCTCGAGTCGTGAGTTTGATTCCTTTCCGACCCTCGAGTCGTGAGTTTATCTCCTTTCCGACCCTCGTGTCGTGAGTTTATCTCCGTTCCGATCCTCGCGTCGTGAGTTTACCTCCTTTTCGACTCTCGCGTCGTGAGTTTACCTCCTTTTCGACCCTCGAGTCGTGAGTTTATCTCCCTTCCAACCCTCGTGTTGTGATTCCTTTGCTTTCCAACCCTCGAGTCGTGAGTCTCCAACCCTCGTGTTGTGATTCCCTTGCTTTCCGACCCTCGTGTCTTGAGTGTGATTCATTTCCTTTCCGACCCTCGAGTCGTGAGTTTGATGAGTTTCCAACCCTCTTGTTGTGAGTCCTTTGCTTTCCGACCCTCGAGTCGTGAGTTTCCAACCCTCTTGTTGTGAGTCCTCCCTTTCCGACCCTCGAGTCGTGAGTTTATCTTCTTTATGGCCCTCGCGTCGTGAGTTTACCTCTTTTCCGACCCTCGGGTCGTGAGTTTACCTTGCTTTCCGACCCTCGCGTCGTGAGTTTATCTCCTTTCCGACCCTCGCGTCGTGAGTTTGATCCCTTTCCGACCCTCGAGTCGTGAGTTTATCTCCTTTCCGACCCTCGTGTCGTGAGTTTATCTCCTTTCCGACCCTCGAGTCGTGAGTTTCCCACCCTAGTGTTGTGAGTTATTTGCTTTCCGACCCTCGAGTCGTGAGTCTGCTCCTTTCCGACCCTCGAGTCGTGAGTTTATCTCCTTTCCGACCCTCGCGTCGTGAGTTTGATTCCCTTCTGACCCTCGCGTCGTGAGTTTGATTCCTTTCTGACCCTCATGTCGTGAGTTTGATCCCTCTCCGACCCTTGTGTCGTGAGTTTATCTCCTTTCCGACCCTCGCGTCGTGAGTTTGATTCCTTTCCGACCCTCGCGTCGTGAGTTTGATTCCTTTCCGACCCTCGCGTCATGAGTTTGATCCCTCTCCGACCCTTGTGTCGTGAGTTTATCTCCTTTCCGACCCTCGCGTCGTGAGTTTGATTCCTTTCCGACCCTCGCGTCGTGAGTTTGATTCCTTTCCGACCCTCGCGTCATGAGTTTGATTCCTTTCCGACCCTCGTGTCGTAAGTTTGATCACTCTCCGACCCTCGTGTCGTAAGTTTGATCACTCTCCGACCCTCGTGTCGTGAGTTTATCTCCTTTCCGACCCTCGCGTCATGAGTTTATCTCCTTTCCGACCCTCGAGTCGTGAGCTTATCTCCTTTCTGACCCTCGTGTCGTGAGTTTATCTCCTTTCCGACCCTCGTGTCCTGAGTTTATCTCCTTTCCGACCCTCGTGTCGTGGATTTCAAACAATTGCGGATGGTTGTCGTATACATCCCAATGTGTCTGTAAGCCCATTACTTGATTGAAATCTTTATAATCAATACGAATATGTAGAACACTATGAAAGTCAATGCCTGTTTGGTCCCTTTGAAGTCGACACTTGCTTGACCCATTAATCCCACTTCTTGGTGGCGTCCCTTGAAGAACTAATTCCTGTTTGATGCTCCAGCCGATGCTTGTTTGGTGTTCTAATCATTGCTTGCCTGACAACTCATTGAATCCATTGCCTGTATGGAAAGTTTCAAAGCCAAGATGGCTGACAATCTATTTGCTCTTGCAATTGCCCATTGTGGGTGAGCATTACCGTTCTCTACCATGTGAGGAGACCCTGTGAAAGATGCCATGTTATATCCTGGGGCATTTTCATTTGTTTGTCTCGCAGGTACGTCCTTGCAAGCACTTTGCATCAACATGTTGGCGGACCTAGCCATGAGAGATTCTCACTCCCTAGACGAGTGCTTCCTAACGAGAGATTCTCAATCCCCAGCGGATTACATTCAGATGAGACTTTCTTTGTTCCAAGATTCTCATATCCTCAGTAAAGCACATCTTGATGCATTCTCCATGCTCCAGAAGCCTTATTCCCGGTGGAACGCTTTCTCCCTAGTTGAATCATGATAGAATGGTATCTGATTCCCCAGCAAGCTCTTAATGAGGTTCCTTGCCTGAATGCCTCATTTTCCCCAGTAGAGGGCTTTCTCTCCCCAACAGATTGACCTGTTTTCCCCAGGAGTCATCTTGTTCCCCAGTGGAGTTGTCTTAACAAAAGGTTCTTATGTCAAGTTCCTTATCCCCAGCGGATCTCTCATATCCCCAGCAGCTCGCTTTGCAGAAGTATTCATCTTCCCCACTGAGCTTCTTTCCTCAGCAAAGATTCATTTGCATCCTCAAGCAGGATCTGTTCGCATCTAGGACTTCCCTAGTGGAATGCGTCCTATACCAGCAGGTTGGTCACTCCTCATCAAAGTTATCTCCTTGACTTGCTCTTGTCTCCACATCCCCAGGGTGTTGAGAATTTGCTTCTCCAATGAAGTTGCAAGGGTCTTCCCCAAGCAGTTAAGTGGGATGTTCTTATCTTCAAGCAAGATTTATTCCCCGAACAGAGCTCGCATCCAGATTTGATCGTCTCTAGCAGATTTCTGATACATCTTTGCCAGATCGTAGTTGTGACTTCTAGTCAGTCATCTTGTCCTCCCCACAGAGTTCTCTGCTCTCTACAGGACTGCTTCAGCAATTCAGTGCTCCTCTGTTGCCTCCCTAAGCAACGTTCGAATCATGCATCATTCGCATTGCATTCTCTAAGCGTGTAGCGTCTCCCTCCTCGGAAACGTTATTCCATATGCATTCATACATGCATCATGCATAAAGCATATCATATCTGTTTTTATCTGCAGGAAAGTTATCCAGATTCAAATGCCTCCCAGAGAGCAACTCGCCTAATCATTACAGGCGCTCATCCTGATGTTTAAATCAGAAGAAGTTTGTCTCCCTCTCCCTGAAATTGTCAGATCAGATGAAGGCTTACTTATTTTCGATGCCCAGATCAATTGAAGTTTTTTCTCCCTGCTTGCGGGGTGGTACATTCCTTCTTATCACAAGACGGAATCTTCTATTGATCAAGAGCGCAAATTTTCGAGTTCATTCTGGTATTCAATTTCCACCTCAACGATTCGAAACTTTCATTTCTCATTCGTCAGGTTCAAGAAGGCCAATTATGCATGCAAAATTCCCAGAATTTTAAGGATCGTCGTGTTGTTTCGGTAAAAAGTGTGTTTTCGAGTATGTCGCGCCGAGTTCGAAAATTCATAACTCCTTCAATTTTTATCGTATGAAGTTCATTCCGGTGGCATTTTCTCAGAAATTTCGTTAGCTTTGATTCTTCCTCACACATGCTTGTTCAGATTTCGATCCGAAGTTGGAGTTTTATCGAGTTCTTTGAGCGGTACTCACAAAATTTCGCACAGTCGCACCAGATGAATCGGCGTTTCTCGTCATTCAAACGGGCATATTTTCTTCATCTCTTATCGGATTGAGACGATTCTCGCGGCGACGGGTCAAGAATTTGGTCATCTTCATAGTGGCATTGGTTTCGGTCCGGAATTCAGAGCCGAACCGAGTTTCCTTAAAAATGAGCCAAAATGAGACGCATCAAGGGCAATTTGGACATTTCGCGTTGACAATATATAAACATTTTTCTCTTCACAAATCAAGGGGGAGAACTCTCATAACTTCAATTTCACCCAAAAGATCAAAAACACTTTCTCTCAATTCTCTCTCAATTTTCTTGGATCAAAACCACAAAAACTCAAAAACTTCATCAATTCAAGATCAAATCTTAAGAACAAATGAAGATCAAAGCACTAATCAAGATCTTCTCCTCCGAATAAAGTGTCGCGCATCTCTCTCCCTATCAAAGGATCTCACGTGCCATTTCCCCCCTCACATCTCTTGGATTTCGTTCCTGTTCACGTCGTGTTCGCGTTCATGTTCATCCGATCTCATTCTTTTCATTCGATCCGGTAAATTTGCTACAAACCTTGCTAGATCATTGATTTTGTTGCTTAATTCGACATTGATCATGAAGATTTTTGATTTTGGATGATGGATCTATGATAATTGATGATGATAACTGATTGTTGACTGATTGATTCGTGTTGATCTTGATTATTTGATTGAATTTGAGATTTACCGCTGAGTTGTTGATGATGCTATATACATGTTGCTTATGATCCAAGAAATTGCATGCTAAGTGTTTGATAATTTGAATGTGTGAAACATTAGTGCTTAATTTTGAGTTCTAGCATGTGATAATTGATTGTGGAATGATAATTCATGATGCCTACGCTAAATTGATGCCATTTGAGATTTAATAACGATTGCTCTTGATGATATAATCACAATGCTTATGATTCAATGCTTGCATGCTAGTTGTTCGATGGAATGTTTAATTTTGCTCTTAAGGACCGATCAATATGCTGAATAATGTGTTTGCTCTTGACTCATAGCATTGCGTGTTTGATATTTGCTTGTATGCTGAACATTCATGAAGGATGGAATCATGTTTCCTTGCGAAAAAATTCAATTTTTGGCATTTGGTGTAGCAACCTGCCCTAAAAATTTAAGATTAGAGTCGCCACCTATTCTGAAGGGCGAATAGGAAACCCTACGCAGTATAGAGATCGGGGTAAGATACTATATTCAGGTCGAGGGAAGGTGTTAGGCACCCTCAACCCTTTCCTAAAGGTTAACATTGCAAAGATAAGGGTTAGGGCTAAACATAAAGAAAGATGACAGACAGTAAATAGAGTTAAAGGCTAATTATTTGAACATGATTAGAGTTTGGAAGAGGGGGACTCGCCTTGTTGCCAAGTGCCTACGTATCTCCTTATGGAGAATCAGAGTCTACGTAGTTCGGGCAAGGGTTGTACGCCCTTAGGATTTGAATTTGATTTGATATGGTTTGAAGGCTTTTTGAATGGCCTATCCTAGTCTTGAGTAAGGATGAAAATCCATAGTTTGATTTGAAGTGTTTTGAATGTTTTAGATTTGGGAGGTGTTTTAGGATTGGGCGTACAACCCTGATTTAATATGTTACCATTAATCGCGATGATCAATAGGTTTGATCACCATAATTAACAGATTGAATGAAGGATTGCTAACCATTCTAATCGATGGATTCGATTATCACGAATAGCAAATGTGTGTATTTTAATTATCGTTACTCCTCGTAATCGATAGATTCGATTACAAATAATAGCGAATTTTGATAAAGGGAAAATATGCTAATCATCGTAACCAATAAGATGGTTAAAACCATTTAGCAGAAATGAGTTTATTTGAATTATACTCTTTTAATTTATAGGATTTGATTAATCAAATTAATCGATTATTAATCTTCGCGACCAATAAATTTAGTCGAAACAAATAATAATTTAAATCCTAATATTTGGCCAAGGGCTGATGGGATTGCGCGAACCCTTAATCTCTGGTTATTTCTATAGGTTTTTTTTATTTAATATTAAAGTAATCAAATAAATTGAGTCGAGCAAATCAAAATAATCGAATAATCGGGACAAAAGTCCTAAACCCTAGTTAAAAGCCTAACCCTAATTTATCTAACCCAAGAAGAAATTAACTAAATTAAATCTAATTATCTAATATTTATTCTAAATAAATAATAAAATAAATAAGATATTAATGTAGAAAAACTTGGCTGTGCTCATGTGTGGCTGCCCTTGAGGGTTTATGGTGGACCCTCAGCCTTATGTACGTTAGATCAGGATTGTAGGAGATCTTGTGGCTAAGAAATGATGGTGTAACGTAGGCATATACTTGCGTGAAGCGCTGGATCTGGAAGTAGAAATCTTGTTAAAAATAAATGGACTGGCTGGGATTCGTACCCACGCCTTGTATCACACCTGCGTCTCTTGTTAACCAACTGTGCTGCACTTTTGAATTGATTATTAACCAACATCATTAAATAAAATATTAAGCATACAACACAATTATGAAAAGTCCAGGAACCTGTCCGCCTGGGCCCCACACGTGCTCCCAACGAGCCAATCATGCGCATGAGAGAGGGTGTGAAAGGTTGACCCTCCACTAGAAATGCTGCGCGTGTGGAGAGCTAAGCTGGAGCAGTAGTTTGGCCAATCGGACCTCGAGGAAATGCCACGCAAGCGAGTGGCCTTTTCAAACCACCACATACGGTGGTTTTCCACCTTCTTCTCCGATATGCACAAACAAGACACCTGCGAAGTATTTGAGATTTCGTTTTCATATTAACCCTACCCCCCCTATTTCATACCCAGCGATTCCGATGGTGGTAGTTTTAAGACCTAAAACGGCTTGTAAGATGCGCTTCGAAGAACTCAAACCGAACTGCCCTAACAATGGCAGTGGTTGGATCCGGCGTTAAAACCCCATGTAAAACGTCCAGCATGTTCTAAATACGCATATGAAGCGATCTGGGCAAGAGAAATCGGTCAGGAATGCATGGGATAAAAAAACGAAATCACAATCTTTACCTCCACCGGTGCACTTCGAAGGACGACTTTCAGGTACGTTGCAGGCTTCAAGATGGACTCCAAATCGTTCCTGGGAATCTCAGGAGGATAGTGAACCTCTTGGCATCAATTGAAACCTCCTCTACCGATCTTATGATGATGCCCTAGTATGTTGAGACTTTTGAAAACTCAAACCCTAACCCTTGAAGCTCTTTTTTCGTCCCCCTCTCTCTACTGAATTATTTTAGAATATATATGTCTCCTATTAGGTCAACCATGGGCTTGGACTTTGAGTTTTGATCTCTTAGAAGTTTTGCATGATTATAAATGTGATTTTTCCTTCTAATTTTGGCTAAGCACCTCCCTTCACCTATGAATGAATTTTGATCCTTCTTATGGCATTGTTTGAGCCCTTAGGTGATTAAAACAAGGTCCAAACAATTTAATCCATTTGTTTTTATATTTTCTTTAATTTATTTAGTATTTAAATGAATAAAATCCATATAAATAAGAAATAAAATCATGGAAGGGTGGGGATGAATATATAGGCTCTTATATGTGTCATGGATGTGTTTGAAATGAAAATCTTAGGCCCATTAGTTCAAAAACAAAGTTTTGGGCAATTAGGGTTTTAGGTATATCTTGAAAATCGCCTTACTTCAACCATGTGCATCTCTCTCAATTTTAATCATACGAATGCAATTTAGGACTTTTTAGAAAGCTCAAAGAGTCCTTTAAATGACCTTTTTGGTTTCATCTCAATTGAAGCTTTCGTGCTCAAGTTATGAGCTTTGACCCAAAAGGTGTTTTTGTTGACCTTTTCGGAGGACCTTTAATGTTTTTGTCCATATCTCCCAAATGGTGCCTTTGTTGATCTTGGGCTCAACATCAAAGTTGTAAAGGATGAAATTTCCTTGAGGATAGGCTTTGGTTGGAGAATTTCTGACAAACCATGCGAGAGTTATGACCGGTCAAAGTTGCGTTGACTTTCTCCTTTTAAAAACCCTAATTCGAACCTTTGATTAGAAGAGAGGGACTTGAGTTTAACCATTGAGCCTCGAACCCCTGAAGATGAAATGAGACGGCAAATTTTGGGGTATGACAGCTGCCCCTGTTCAATCTTCTTAAACCTGAAGAGTTGGATAGGCACGTCTGCCTATCATGATCTAAAGGTAGAAGATGATTGGACACTAAAATGCCCTGAAATTTGCATTGGAAGAAATTCTGTAGGAGATGGGCTTACAGATGCCACCCGAGGTGAATACCATTCTTTCTCTCTCTTCTCTTTTTTTTTTTACTGTGAAGCAGACGCTCCTTTTTTGAAGGAGCTACGCATTTAGATCGTAGCGTGGCCTAAAAAGGCAACCTTGACTTTTTGCACTGTTTATGATGCATGCGATGCATGATGCATTGAGCTTCTCAAAATAAATGAGAGCAGTGTATGTATATGTAATATGTATGAATGAGGTGTGTTAGTTGAATGATGCATGACTATTAGCTATGTTAGTCACTTGGAAGAGGAAAAATAAACCTTTGTTTGTTATTGGTGATGTTTTGGAGAAGATCACTGCCGAGGGACTAACGTGATAAACCCAGTTGAGGAATCGTTTGAAAAACCTTGTGTGCCTGGAAAAGCTCCTAGAAAGGATGGAATACGTCCTGAAGAAGACTGCCTAGAAAGGTTCCTGAAAAGGACTGCACCAATAGGATCATTTGCAAGGGTTATCGCAAACTCACCTGCACCATTAGGATCATTTGCTATGCTCATAGTGAACTCACCTGCTCCGATAGGATCATTTGCAAGGGTTATCGCAAATTCACCCGCACCATTAGGGTCATTTGCGAGGGTTATCGCAAATTCGCCTGCACCATTAGGGTCCTTCGCGATGGTTATCGCGAATTTACCTGCACCAATAGGATCCTTCGCGAGGGTTATCGCGAATTTACCTGCACCATTAGGGTCCTTTGCGAGGGTTATCGCAAATTTACCTGCACCATTAGGATCATTTGCTATGCTCATAGCGAACTCACCTGCTCCGATAGGATCATTTGCGATGGTTATCGCAAATTCACCTGCACCATTAGGATCATTTGCGAGGGTTATTGCAAATTCACCTGCACCATTAGGGTCATTTGCGAGGGTTATCGCAAATTCGCCTGCACCATTAGGGTCCTTCGCGAGGGTTATCGCGAATTTACCTGCACCAATAGGATCCTTCGCGAGGGTTATCGCAAATTCACCTGCACCAATAGGATCATTTGCGAGGGTTATCGCAAATTCACCTGCACCAATAGGATCCTTCGCGAGGGTTATCGCGAATTCACCTGCACCATTTGGATCATTTGCCCTGGTTCGGACAAATTTCACCTGCACCAAAGGAATTACCTGCCATGGTTCTGACAAGCGTACCTGCATAAGAGTAATCATTTGCTATAGTTCTAGCAAACTTACCTGCATGAAAAAGATTCACCTGTTTGGAGACTCACGACTCGAGGGTCGGAGAAAATACACCTTTCACAACACGAGGGTTGGAAACTCACGACACGTGGGTCGGGAAATACACCTATCACAACACGAGGGTTGGAGACTAGGCTTTTGTAGTATGATTTGAATTTTGATGTAACAGCCAGACAGGAACTGACTACCAAACGAGAATTGGATTTGATGGTTTTGCAGGACGAGAACTGGACTTTGTAATGATTTGCCAGGACGAGAACTGGACTTTGTAATGATTTGCCAGCACGAGAACTGGACTTTATAATGATTTGCCAGGACGAGAACTGGACTTTGTAATGATTTTCCAGGACGAGAACTGGACTTTTAATGATTTGAATCGCCAATAAAAATTGGGCTTTTGTGATATGTATATGCTAATGTTAATGCTAATGCGTATGTATGTATGCTGATGCTGATGCAATCCCAAGATTTTATCTCCTTAAGCCCATTGAACTTTGTTTAAACCATATTTGCACCTATACCTCGGCTATGCTTATGCTGGCTTGGATAATGCTCATGCATATGTGTAGTTTGTTTATGAAATGAGTGGAACGAAGTAATGTCTTCAGTAAGACTACCTGAAAAGGTTTTTTTTGGAATGGATGTGAATGTTTGTCTTAAAGAAGATTACCTGGAGAGGTTCTTAACAAAGAATGAGGAATGCCTTTAAAGATGACTACCTGAAAAGGCTAAAAGATGTCTTAAGAAGGACTACCTGAAAAGGTTCTTAGAGTAGATAGAAATTTGTCTTAAAGAAGACCACCTCACAAAGTTCTTAGCAAGGAATGAAGAACGTCTTTAAAGACGACTACCTGAAAAGGTTCTTAAAGAAGACCACCTGGAATGCCCGAAAATGTTTTACAAAGACTACCTGAAAAGGTACTTAGAAAAGGAATGTCTTGAAGAAGACTACTTGGAAAGATTGAACAATGTCTTAAAAGACTACCAAAAAAATGTTCTTAGAAAGTATAAAAATTTGTCTTAAAGAAGACCACCTGGAAAAGCTGAAAGATGCCTTAAAAAGGACTACCTAAAAAGGAATGTCTTGAAGAAGACTACCTAAAAAGGTTCCTGGAAAGGACAATGAATGTCTTAGAAAAGACCACCTAGAAGGGTTCGTAGAATGTCTTAAAGAAGACTACCTGAAGAGGTTCCTGAAAAGGATGACAATTTGTCTTAAAGAAGAC
Source organism: Vicia villosa (assembly GCF_029867415.1). Classification (NCBI taxonomy): domain Eukaryota; kingdom Viridiplantae; phylum Streptophyta; class Magnoliopsida; order Fabales; family Fabaceae; genus Vicia; species Vicia villosa. The sequence continues at coordinate 163,720,636 of NC_081183.1, forward strand.
TACCTAAAAAGGTACTTAGAAAAAGAATGTCCTGCAGAGGACTACCTGAAGAGGTTCCTAGAAAGGATCGTAGGATTTGTCTTAAAGAAGACTACCTAAAGCGGTTCTTGGAAGTGACGATGATTGTCTTAGAGAAGACTACCTGAAAAGGTTCGTAGAAAAGAATGTCTTGAAAAAGATTACCTAAAAAAAATCTTAGAAAGGATAGAAATTTGTCTTAAAGAATACCACCTGGAGAGGCTGAAAGATGTCTTAAAAAGACTACCTACAAAGGCTGAAAGATGTCTTAAAAAAGGCTACCTAAAAAGGTTCTTAGGAAAATAATGTCCTGAAGAAGACTACCTAAAAAGGTTCCTGAAAAGGGTGACGATTTGTCTTAAAGAAGACCACCTGAGAATATTCCTAGAAAGGATCGTGCCATTTGTCTTAGAGAAGACTACCTGAAAAGGTACGGTGTAATGTATCAACCAATGTATGTAATGCATGATTTATATGTATTTGCATGATGCTCCAATGATAGGTTGTTGACAACCAAAGCGTATATAGCTCACTGGAATTGTAGGTTTGTTTGAGAGATGGGGTGTGATGCTAGCGCGATTCCCCGATCCTTGTTTTTGCATTTGAAGATCGTAGTTAGGAGAAAGATCTGTCGGATGTTATAAAGTGCGAGAACGCCTTTCCCTTTTGTTGTGCGCCTTGCCCCAGTTTGACCTTTCGAACTACTCCACGCCTTTAACCTTTTTAAGGTTTTCTTTATGGATTTGATATCCAATGCCACAATGCTTAGTGCGAAAAGATGCATATGATCTCCAAGTTATGAGGGAAGTGCCCCGGGAAATAACTTCATCATATGCTTCGACGTTTGAATTGAGGGGTATGCCCTTGATCTCCAGGATATGGAGGACTATCCATAGTGTTCTATCCTTTTGAATTTGAACTCTTCCCATGTTTGACATGCCCCTGATTGTTATTGCTTCGAGGTGTGCCCCAAGTCGATTGACCCCCTTAGGATGAATGCCCCTAGTTAATAGGATGTTTGATTGCATGCCCCTGCAACGCTTGAAATTTTGACCCTGTTTAGGAGAACCCCCTAGATGTGGTTCCCCCATTCCAGAGTCTTTATTAGAAGTGATCGCCTTTGGTTGAACCAATTTCGAGGTCTCCTTGATGCTAAGTGTATATTCGTAGATGACGTTGTACCCTTCGAGAAGTAACTCCAATGCGATGCGTATGCAAGTTTTGAAATCGAAGTCCGTTATGAATTAGGACTAGATGATTAGAAGTGAATGCTTGAAGAAGCGCAGTGATTAGAAGTAGTTTTAACAAACTTTAGGAGTCAGTATAACAAAATCCTGCTTAGTATACTTTCGTGGTTAACCTTGCCTCAATTAGGACTTTTAACTGTTGTAACTTGGCCTGGTTCATGTTTTAAGAAACAATGGATGTAAGGCTCAAAATTTTATTTGTCCCACCCCTTTCTCCTTGATGTTCTCCAAATCCTAAAAATTCGCTTAATCCGATGGATGTGCTTTGTTTGCAAGAGAATCGTTTCAGTTGAGCAGAAGCTTTTAGTGAAGATCCAAGCATTGATGTGAAGCTATGATGGTTTAGCAGTCACAAGATTATCCTTTGTATTTCGCCTTTGTTTTGTTTTTATCCCTTGTTTTGCATGAACCAATTCTTTTTGGATTTGATTCATCGGGATGCCCTAATTTTTGCCTAAGTCACTTTGTTTTCTTTTCATGGAATTTTCCGTTTTGACTTAGCGGGAGTTTTTCTTTTAAAGACTCCTTTTGCGATTTGACCCTTGGATATTGAATGTTGTAACTGCCATGTTGACTTTGATTCGTAAGCTTCACCTTTGATACTTCCTCCATCTTGAATGATGTAATGAGGAAGAAGATTGTTGTGAATGTCATCTCCATTACTTCCTCATTCTTGGATGAACACGAGGAAGAAGATGTGCTTGAAACTTTGCTTTGCTCCTGGCTTGAATCCCTGCTTGGATTGACTGATTCTCTTGACAACCAAAATACACCATTGAATTAATTGAAATCTACCCTGCCCCTGGTTAAAATCAAGGTTTTTTTTAAAAGTAGAAACAAAATCCAACTCCTGGCTCGAGGGGGTAACGAGGGATTAACATCCTTATATCTCCACTGTTTGGGAATTGAAACAATGCCTGTACATCCTCGGCTCGGTCTTACCTTGAAAGCATATGTTTAGCTGGACTTAGTTATTTGTATTCGTCATTCTCCCTCAAGTTTGTTAATAACCCTAAATTTGAAATTGAAATTCGTAGTAGTGAGCGAATGAACTGACTCCAAAACCTGCATGGTCATCCCATTAGAATTGCTAAATCCAAAGGTACAACTTCTATCCTTAGTAACACTTAGCGATCGTAAGGGTTGAAATTGTGAGCATGGTAAACACCTATTAATCCTAGGGATAATCTCCTTTGTAGATCCACTGACCTTGTTTCACTCCTTAGTTCTTTAGACTTGTAGAAGTGAGGGCAACCTCGAATTTTCCTTGGGCATGTCGAATCTGCCGGGAATAAATTTGTTAGCGGTGGGTTTTCGTTGTATCGGAACTTCATGAGTTTCCTTTGACTGAACCTCTTTTGCTTTTTCTAAAGGATAGTATCACACCATTCGCAACCTTCAGCGTTTGTAAATTGACAAAGAACACCTATGACCCTTTTTGACCCTTGATGGGGAGTTAACATATGTCGCTTTTCCCCATTGTAGATAGGCATCTTTGTTCAGGGTATTGGCCCAGTTGGAATGGCCATTGCCTCCAGGTTATCGTAGAGCATCCTTGTAAGTTTGATATGTTCTAAGATGAACCCCTTTTTGACTAGATACATCTTGAGTGTATCTATGAGGGAACTCTTTGTTGAACTAATCCTTGCTCGATGACAACCTTTATTGTATTTATAATCCTGTTATGACAAGGCATGGACATGCGGCATGACGAAAGGCATCATTTTTCCTCCTTGTGAGACCAAGTTCATTCTCGATAATTTATCCCCCTTTCTCCATAGTCCACGATCCTTTGGTTGTCTTCTTTGTGGGTCTCGGGAAATCGGCTAGCACGGTAAGTGTGGATGTGGGCGAAGGTAGAAATGCAAATGTGAATGTCCATGTATGAACGCATGAAAATGCGAATGCGCGCGTATGCAAAGGACTCCTTTATTTTTTTTGTCTATTATGACCCCTTGTATGCAATGCAATGCGGACGTGCGGTAGCTATAATCCTAAGGATAGCCTGTGCGGATTTAGGGATAACATTAGACTTTAATGAGATACTCGCAAGCTTGAGATTATAATACACCAATGGGAATCCCTTAGACTAAGGGGTACGCGGAAAGTAGCAGCTGATGACCGTTCAGGACAGTCACCAAGTCTCATGACCTTCGAGAGGTCGTTCGACGTGTACTTACGAATTTGTCCCTCATGGGAAGGTTCTCTATGTGGAACACGACCTATCTAAGGACGATATTGGATAAAATGAAATCCCTACAGGTTAGGGATGAAAGATGTATAAATGGAAATCCAAACCTTACAAGTTAGAGGTGAAGGATAGAAAAACACTTAGAAAGGGGGGGTTTGAATAAGTGTAGCTTTAAAAACTTGACAGATAAAAATAAATTGCACAGTTATTTTTATCCTGGTTCGTTGTTAACTAAACTACTCCAGTCCACCCCCGCAGAGATGATTTACCTCAACTGAGGATTTAATCCACTAATCGCACGGATTACAATGGTTTTCCACTTAGTCAGCAACTAAGTCTTCCAGAGTCTTCTGATCACACACTGATCACTCCAGGAACAACTGCTTAGATACCCTCTAAGACTTTCTAGAGTATACTGATCCACACGATCACTCTAGTTACAACCTGCTTAGATAACCTCTAAGACTTCCTAGAGTATTCTGATCCACGCGATCACTCTAGTTCCTTACAACTTAATGTAATCAAAAATTGCTTCTTAAAAGCTATAATCACAAACTGTGATATTTCTCTTAACGTTTAAGCTTAATCTCACTAATATATTACAACAGCAATGTAGTGAGCTTTGATGAAGATGAAGATTCTGAGCTTTTGGTTTAACAGCGTTTCAGCAAGTCTTTTTGAATAATTTCGTTCAAAGTCGTTAACCTTGCTTCTCATCAGAACTTCATATTTATAGGCGTTGAGAAGATGACCGTTGAGTGCATTTAATGCTTTGCGTGTTCCGTACAGCATCGCATTTAATGTTATACGCTTTTGTCAACTACCTCGAGCCTTGTTCACGCTGTGTCTACTGACGTTGCCTTTAATAGCTTTTAACGTTCCTTTTGTCAGTCAGCGTAGCCTGCCACTTGTACTTCCTTCTGATCTGATGTTTGTGAATACAACGTTTGAATATCATCAGAGTCAAACAGCTTGGTGCATAGCATCTTCTGATCTTCTGACCTTGAAGTGCTTCTGTGCGTAATACCATCAGAACTTCAGTGCTTCTGATCTCATGTTCTTCTGATGCTTCCATAGACCCATGTTCTGATTCTGCTTCGACCATCTTCTGATGTCTTGCCAGACCATGTTCTGATGTTGCATGCTGAACCCTTTGAGACAAAGCTTCTGAGCGCTGAATTATGCATACTCTTTATATATTTCCTGAAAAGGAAATTGCATTGGATTAGAGTACCATATTATCTTAAGCAAAATTCATATTATTGTTATCATCAAAACTAAGATAATTGATCAGAACAAATCTTGTTCTAACAATCTCCCCCTTTTTGATGATGACAAAAACATATATAAATGATATGAATTTGCGATCAGAAAGAACAGACGGCAAAAGACAAATTACACAGCTATAGCATAAGCATATGAATATGTCTCCCCCTGAGATTAACAATCTCCCCCTGAGATAAATAATCTCCCCTGAAATAAATACTCGAAGAACTTAATAAAAGACTTCCCTGATTATTTCGGTAGAGACGATCACATAAGCTTCTGTCTTCAGAGAATTCATAGCTTCTGACTTCTGCTTCCATTGGACAACTTCAGAACTAGAATTTCTTTAGATCCTTAGAACACTCACAGCTTCTGATTCCTGCTTCCATCTAGGACAGCTTCAGAACTTGAATTTCTTTGATCTTCAGAACATTCACAGCTTCTGATTTCTGCTTCCATCTAGGACAGCTTCAGAACTTGAATTTCTTTGATCTTCAGAACATTCACAGCTTCTGATTTCTGCTTCCATTTAGGACAGCTTCAGAACTTGAGTTTTCTAGATCTTTAAAACATTCACAGCTTCTGATTTCTGCTTCCCTCGGATAGCTTCAGAGCTTTGAATTTCTACCAACATCACTTCATGCTAGATTTGTATCAGAACATTGTTGAATGTACCAGAGCATCATCAGAGCATCTCTACATCCTGAAATGTTACAGAACAAAAACTAAAACGACAAAAGTCAGCATGAACGAGTCAGAACATAAAATGTATATTAGAATACATGATATGTATCAGAGCCATATAGGCTAAAATAATGTATCAGAGCAAATAGAATTTTGTCAGAGTAAATAGACAAATATGGATCAAATTCTATTATCAGTGCTTCTGATTTCTTCTTCTTTCTTGCTTCTGATTTCTGAAGCTTGACAACACTCAGCTTGCTTCAGTTTCCATGAGCTTATTCTTTTTACAGAATAACACTTCTTATGGTTTTGCTTCTTGTGTTTGCTTCTGAAGATTCTCTTCACTTCTTTATACCTGCAAAACACTTAAGCCATATAGAACTTGCAGTTCTTGTTAGTAAATGTGTGGAAATGTGTGGGAGCTTTACCCAGCAACTGATAGATTAAACAAATCATTTATCATTTATCTTCTCCCCCTTTTTGTCATAACATCAAAAAGAATATTTCAAAAGATTCAGATGAATAAAACGACAAATAAAAACACTGGAATGTAAAAGCAAAGAAACTTTTCATTGATAGACAAAAAGAAAAGTTACAAAAAGTGAATGCAGGAAAACAGATGCAACAAGAAAAGAAAACTACTAAGACCAAAGGACTAAGATCCTAGCCTACGCAAAATCCGCGCCAGAACATCATGAATCCCGTCAGTGCTTGTAGCTTGACTTGCCATGAAGGAGCGAAACTCAGCATTGACTACTTCTTGCGCCTCCAAACGAGAAGCCAGCATAGCTTGATTCTGATGAAGAGCTTCCAAGGTCTCCAACAGAGCTGAGGTTTCACCAGAAGAAGAGGCACCTGAATTTCTGCCAAAAGGGACAGCAATCTCAGCAGGGTGATCTTTTGGGAGATCGTCAGCTTGTGCATCTTCCATTTCCTCATCTGAGTCTGTCTCAGAAGTAGCCTTAGCATATTCTGGTTCAGGCAGCTCAGAAGATCCAACTTTCAACGCTTGAAGAATAGCTGCTAGGTTTGTTGGAGGAGTAGGACCAGCAACTTCAGCAGGATAGACCATTACTGGAAAGACCATGTGAGGTGCTTTTTCAGAAGGGTTCATTCTGAACCAGTTAAACAGCCACTGAAAATCTCCAGTCAGCACAGGAAACCATGGTTTCCACACCACGATGTCTCTGCAGAGATTTTCTTCTTCCAACTCATCTGCAGGTATCTTCTTCTCAAGAACACTTCTGTTCCTGATGAGATGGTGATAGCTGCTTTCACCAACTTCCAACCGAAGACCATGAGTACCAGGAGCTTCAGTCATGATCCTTCTCTGAGTATCTGTAGCCCTAACCAGAAAATCCTGACGAAAGGTATCCCAAAGGTTGTTTGTAGCATACTCATCCAGATGGTTAAGGTGAGCAGCACCCAGAATCTCCAACCAGCCATTTACATCAGAATGTAAAAGCTCCAAAAGTGATTGAGTGGTAGGGGTTGGAGGGTTGACAGTGAACCTGGAGTCGGGAAAAACAACACTATAGGGATTAGGTGTTCTGGTGGGAAAAGGGTGTGAGAGAGGTGAAGAGATATCTGATAGATGGGTTGAGGGAGAGGAAAGGTTAGATGAGGAGGAAGTTGAGTCTTGAAGGTAAAAAGATGAGGAAGAAGATGGAGATGATGGAGGGCTTTCACCAGGGGGTTGAAACACACGTCTAGAATAGTTTCCAGATAACTTTGCTTCGATTGAATTCACCTTGAGAGGATCATAGGTGATTTTTATCTTTTTGGGTTTGGTTTCTGGTTCAGCAGTTGCCTTTCTCTTTTGTTTCCGATCATTATCTTGATTCCCAGAGCTTGACGATGGATTCATGATGAAGTTGCAGATATTGGAAACTGCTAGGGTTTATGATATGAATGCAAAGAGAGAGAACGAAAAAGAAACTGAATGCAAAGTGAGAGAAATATAAGAGGGAAAAGAACCGTTTGAAGAATATAAAAAGAAAAACTGAAAGAGAGTAAATGATGAAAAGCATTTAATGTTACGTGATGTGAGGAGAGATAATAATGACAAAAGACGTGATTTGCACAGTTACCTAAGTAGACGTCCCCTCAACTGCACGCACGCTTGTTCAGGAATAGTGAACACGTGTTTACCATCTGGATAGCCAGTTACAGCTGTTTTGCTTTTAAAGAGATTCTGAATCAACTTAGACAATAAAACGTTAGTAATAACTGAATCACAATTTCTAATTGATTTCAATCAAAACTTCTTATAAAAGAAATTCCATTTCAGAAGATACTCATACATAAGAACTTCTCATCTTCTTATTCTGGACTTGTTTCTGAAGACCCATTTTGTACCGACTATATTGAATCCATCTTGTCTAGGAACAAGATCCCAAACATCATTCCTTGTAAACTGATTCAGTTCTACTTGCATAGCAATTATCCAGTCTGGATCTTCTAGAGCATGATCAACAGAAGTTGGCTCGATCAAAGATACAAGACCTAATTGATAGTCTGCGTTGTTCTTAAGGAATGCTCTTGTTCTGATTGGATCATCCTTCTTTCCAAGAATGACATCTTCTGAATGACCAGAAGTGAGTCTGGATGATCTTCTGACAGATGGTTCTTCAGAAATGCTTAGATTGTCCAGAGAGGCTGATACTTGATCTTCAGATTCTTTGCATCTGAGAAGCTCTGCTTCTGATGCGTTGCTTCTTGGCTCAACAACTTCTGATATATCAATATCACAATCTGCAAAATTATCAAACTGCTTTGGTTTTTCAGAACCAAGCTTATCATCAAACCTGATATTGATTGATTCTTCCACAATCAATGTTTCAGTATTGTATACTCTGTAGCCTTTTGAGCGTTCAGAATATCCAAGAAGGAAACATTTTTGTGCTTTGGAATCAAACTTACCAAGATGATCTTTAGTGTTCAGAATGAAGCATACACATCCAAAAGGATGGAAATATGAAATGTTGGGCTTTTTATTCTTCCACAATTCATAGGGAGTCTTATTTAGAATAGGTCTGATAGAGATTCTATTCTGAATATAGCATGCAGTGTTTATTGCTTCTGCCCAGAAATGCTTAGCCATATTGGTTTTATTGATCATGGTTCTGGCCATTTCTTGCAGAGTCCTATTCTTCCGTTCTACAACTCCATTTTGCTGTGGAGTTCTAGGACAAGAGAAATCATGGGCAATACCATTTTCTTTGAAGAATTCTTCAAAGGATTTGTTCTCAAATTCACCACCATGATCACTTCTGACCTTTATGATTTTACACTCTTTTTCAGATTGAATCTGAATGCAGAAATCAAGGAACACTGAATGAGTCTCATCCTTGTGTTTCAAGAATTTTACCCACGTCCAGCGACTATAATCATCTACGATGACTAATCCATATTTCTTCCCTCTGACAGATGCTGTTTTGACTGGGCCAAACAGATCAATGTGCAGGAGTTCTAATGGCCTTGAGGTAGAAACAACATTCTTGGACTTGAATGCAGGTTTGGAGAACTTGCCCTTCTGACATGCTTCACAAAGAGCATCTGATTTGAATTTCAGATTAGGGAGTCCTCTGACAAGATCCAGTTTGTTAATCTGAGAAATCTTTCTCAAACTAGCATGACCTAATCTTCTGTGCCAGACCCACTGCTCTTCAGAAACAGACATAAGACAAGTCACCTTCTGACTCATAAGATCTTGCAGATCTGTCTTATAAATGTTATTCTTCCTCTTGCCTGTAAATAGGATTGAGCCATCCTTCTGATTTACAGCCTTGCAGGACTTTTGATTAAAGATTATATCATAACCATTGTCACTCAATTGACTGATAGATAAGAGGTTATGTGTTAATCCTTCTACAAGAAGTACATTAGAAATGGAAGGAGAGTTACCAGACTTTATAGTTCCAGAGCCAATTATCTTGCCCTTTTGATCTCCTCCAAACTTGACTTCTCCTCCAGACTTAAGCACCAGATCTTGGAACATAGACCTTCTTCCCGTCATGTGTCGTGAGCATCCAGAGTCCAGGTACCACGACATGTTGTGCTTTGTCCTTTTTGCAGCCAAGGATATCTGCAATAGGAATAATCTTATCCTTAGGTACCCACATTTTCTTGGGTCCTTTCTTGTTAGATTTTCTCAAGTTCTGATTGAACTTGGGTTTGACATTGTAAGCAATAGGAGGAACAGCATGATAATTTTTAATGTGAGTTTCATGATATTTCCTAGGTTGTTTCACATGCTTTTTGGTGTGTGTTATGTGAAAACTTTGAGCATGTGAAGTGTGCCTAATATCATGGGAGTGGCCATACTTGAACTGATCATACAATGGCTTGTATGTGAGTTTCATTTCATCAACAGGTTCAAGTTTGTATGGGGTTTCACCCTCAAAACCAATGCCAACTCTTTTGTTTCCAGACACAGCATATATCATAGAAGCTAGCTGACTTCTGCCAATACTTCTAGATAAGAACTTCCTGAAACTTAAATCATATTCTTTCAGAATATGGTTTAGACTAGGAGTGGATTTTTCTGAATCAGAAGGAGATCCAACATCATTGGATAATTTTAAAAGTTTTTCTTTTAATTCAGAATTCTCCAACTCAAGCTTCTTTGTTTCAAATTCAAATAGCTTTTTCAGCTTTTTGTATTTGAGACTAATCTGAGACTTGAGTTCCAGAAGTTCAGTTAAACCGGAAACTAACTCATCTCTAGTAAGTTCAGAAAATACCTCTTCAGAATCTGATTCTGATGTAGATTCTGATCCGTCATCTTCTGTCGCCATCAGCGCACAGTTAGCCTGCTCATCTACAGAGTCTGAATCATCTTCTGACTCATCCCAGGTTGCCATAAGACCTTTCTTCTTATGAAACTTCTTCTTGGGATTTTCCTTCTGAAGTTTTGGACATTCATTCTTGAAGTGTCATGGCTCATTGCATTCATAGCATATGACCTTCTTCTTATCAAATCTTCTGTCATCAGAAGATTCTCCATGTTCAAATCTCTTTGAACTTCTGAAGCCTCTGAACTTCCTTTGCTTGCTCTTCCAGAGTTGGTTTACCCTTCTGGAGATCATGGATAGTTCACCTTCTTCTTCAGATTCTGATTCTTCAGGATCTTCTTCTCTAGCCTGAAAAGCGTTAGTGCATTTCTTGATATTGGATTTTAATGCAATAGACTTACCTTTCTTTTGAGGCTCATTTGCGTCCAGCTCTATTTCATGGCTTCTCAAGGCACTGATAAGCTCTTCCAAAGAAACTTCATTCAGATTCTTTGCAATCTTGAATGCAGTCACCATAGGACCCCATCTTCTGGGTAAGCTTCTGATGATCTTTTTTACGTGATCAGCCTTGGTGTATCCCTTGTCAAGAACTCTCAATCCAGCAGTAAGAGTTTGAAATCTTGAAAACATCTTTTCAATGTCTTCATCATCCTCCATCTTGAAGGCTTCATACTTTTGGATTAAAGCGAGAGCTTTAGTCTCCTTGACTTGAGCATTTCCTTCATGAGTCATTTTCAAGGACTCATATATGTCATAGGCCGTTTCCCTGTTTGATATCTTCTCATACTCAGCATGAGAGATAGCATTCAGCAGAACAGTTCTGCATTTATGATGATTCCTGAAAAGCTTCTTCTGATCATCACTCATTTCTTGCCTTGTCAGCTTTACGCCACTGGCATTTACTGGATGTTTGTAACCATCCATCAGAAGATCCCATAGATCACCTTCTAGACCAAGAAAGTAACTTTCCAGTTTATCTTTCCAGTATTCAAAGTTTTCACCATCAAATACCGGCGGTCTAGTATAACCATTGTTACCGTTGTGTTGCTCAGCAGAGCCAGATGTAGATGTAGACTTTGTATTTTCATCAGCCATCTTTTACTGAAGCGTTTTTCTCTTCCTGAATCTTTTCTAAACACGGTTAAGTGCTTGCACCTTAGAACCGGCGCTCTGATGCCAATTGAAGGATAGAAAAACACTTAGAAAGGGGGGGTTTGAATAAGTGTAGCTTTAAAAACTTGACAGATAAAAATAAATTGCACAGTTATTTTTATCCTGGTTCGTTGTTAACTAAACTACTCCAGTCCACCCCCGCAGAGATGATTTACCTCAACTGAGGATTTAATCCATTAATCGCACGGATTACAATGGTTTTCCACTTAGTCAGCAACTAAGTCTTCCAGAGTCTTCTGATCACACACTGATCACTCCAGGAACAACTGCTTAGATACCCTCTAAGACTTTCTAGAGTATACTGATCCACACGATCACTCTAGTTACAACCTGCTTAGATAACCTCTAAGACTTCCTAGAGTATTCTGATCCACACGATCACTCTAGTTCCTTACAACTTAATGTAATCAATTCTAAGAGTATTACAATTGCTTCTTAAAAGCTATAATCACAAACTGTGATATTTCTCTTAACGTTTAAGCTTAATCTCACTAATATATTACAACAGCAATGTAGTGAGCTTTGATGAAGATGAAGATTCTGAGCTTTTGGTTTAACAGCGTTTCAGCAAGTCTTTTTGAATAATTTCGTTCAAAGTCGTTAACCTTGCTTCTCATCAGAACTTCATATTTATAGGCGTTGAGAAGATGACCGTTGAGTGCATTTAATGCTTTGCGTGTTCCATACAGCATCGCATTTAATGTTATACGCTTTTGTCAACTACCTCGAGCCTTGTTCACGCTGTGTCTACTGACGTTGCCTTTAATAGCTTTTAACGTTCCTTTTGTCAGTCAGCGTAGCCTGCCACTTGTACTTCCTTCTGATCTGATGTTTGTGAATACAACGTTTGAATATCATCAGAGTCAAACAGCTTGGTGCATAGCATCTTCTGATCTTCTGACCTTGAAGTGCTTCTGTGCGTGATACCATCAGAACTTCAGTGCTTCTGATCTCATGTTCTTCTGATGCTTCCATAGACCCATGTTCTGATTCTGCTTCGACCATCTTCTGATGTCTTGCCAGACCATGTTTTGATGTTGCATGCTGAACCCTTTGAGACAAAGCTTCTGAGCGCTGAATTATGCATACTCTTTATATATTTCCTGAAAAGGAAATTGCATTGGATTAGAGTACCATATTATCTTAAGCAAAATTCATATTATTGTTATCATCAAAACTAAGATAATTGATCAGAACAAATCTTGTTCTAACAAGAGGGTGCACGGGGATAAACACGGGTTGACTGTTCAAGATAGCTACCAGCTCTCATGGCCATCGCGAAGCCAATCAACGTGCATTAATGAGGATGTCCTTCAGGGGAAGGACACGTTGTAGAAACACATGAAAGTAAAAGAAAATCCCTACAGGCTAGGGAGTTCGTAGGAGCAAGCATAGAGTGACCGTTCGAGACAATCATTATATCTCATGGCCATCGAGAGACCAATTGACGTATGCTAACGAAGATGTTCTTCATGCGAGGGATGCAATTTTTGGAAATAGAATCCCGAAAGATGTAAACACGGGGTGACCGTTCTAGAAAATCACTAGATCTCATGGTCATCGAGAGACCAATCGACGCGCGTAAACGAAGATGTCCCTCGTGGGAAGGACACGTAGTTGTAAAAATACAAGGATATAAAAATAACATCCCTACAAGCTAGGGAATGCATAGGCAGTGATATCCTTCGTGGAAAATACGTGGTCTTAGAAATTAGAGCCCTTACAGGCTAGGGACTACGTAGGGATACCTGCAAAATTGAAACGCATAGATATTTGCAAACATATAATGAGCACAGAAGCACAAAAGTCCTAAGTTCATAGGTCCGACGTAGCGGCTCTTGGGAGCCAACCTTTTTATAGGGGGGGTTCTAGAAGGTCTCATGGGGTCGTTCGTAGCCTCTGAGACTTTTTGTCTCTTCGGATTTTAGAACAACTCATTTTATCCATGAGGTTCGAATTTTTGGGATAGGTTCTCGGAGAGATAAGCCAAGTATCCAGTCTTGCCCTCAACAAAGTCAAGCCTCGTTTTGGACATTTCCGAGTGCTCAACCCACTCCGAGTGGAGTTATCAATGAGACTCGCAGGCGATTCATACTCCCCTATTGATCTCAAAGTTAACTCCCACACTTAGGGTTTAACACAACATAAAAAAAAACACCAGCAAATATAATAGAAATAAATATTCACTTAAATAAACATTTAATTAAATTGCAGTAATGAAATTGAAAAGGAAAAAAAATATATAAATAAAATTTAAATATTTGAAACTAACCTTGAATCCGGCCGCTTGCAATTTAAAAAATACAATACGCAGCAAATATTTAAATAAACAGAGTTTTTTATAAACAGGTATTTATTCAATTGATGTAAAAGATGAAATTATAAATAAATAAATAAAGTAAAAACTTTAAATATTTAAATATAAATAAACCCTAATTTTTGGCAAATTAGCCAAACCCTAAAAAAGTTTGCCAAAAACCTAAACCCTGCCAAAGCCTATAGGAGCATAATAATTCACCATTATAGTGTTATCCCCAGCAGAGTCGCCAGCTGTAGCAACCTGCCCTAAAAATTTAAGATTAGAGTCGCCACCTATTCTGAAGGGCGAATAGGAAACCCTACGCAATATAGAGATCGGGGTAAGATACTATATTCAGGTCGAGGGAAGGTGTTAGGCACCCTCAACCCTTTTCTAAAGGTTAACATTGCAGAGATAAGGGTTAGGGCAAAACATAAAGAAAGATGACAGACAGTAAATAGAGTTAAAGGCTAATTATTTGAACATGATTAGAGTTTGGAAGAGGGGGACTCGCCTTGTTGCCAAGTGCCTACGTATCTCCTTATGGAGAATCAGAGTCTACATAGTTCGGAAAAGGGTTGTACGCCCTTAGGATTTGAATTTGATTTGATATGGTTTGAAGGCTTTTTGAATGGCCTATCGTAGTTTTGAATAAGGATGAAAATCCGTAGTTTGATTTGAAGTGTTTTGAATGTTTTAGATTTGGGAGGTGTTTTAGGATTGGGCGTACAACCCTGATTTAATATATTACCATTTATCGCGATGGTCAATAGGTTTGATCGCCATAATTAACAGATTGACTGAAGGATTGCTAACCATTCTAATCGATGGATTCGATTATCACGAATAGCAAATGTGTGTATTTTAATTATTGTTACTCCTCGTAATCGATAGATTCGATTACAAATAATAGCGAATTTTGATAAAGGGAAAATATGCTAATCATCGTAACCAATAAGATGGTTAAAACCATTTAGCAGAAATGAGTTTATTTGAATTATACTCTTTTAATTTATAGGATTTGATTAATCAAATTAATCGATTATTAATCATCGCGACCAATAAATTTAGTCGAAACGAATAATAATTTAAATCCTAATATTTGGCCAAGGGCCGATGGGATTGAGCGAACCCTTAAACTCTGGTTATTTCTAAAGGTTTTTTTTATTTAATATTAAAGTAATCAAATAAATTGAGTCGAGCAAATCAAAATAATCGAATAATCGGGACAAAAGTCCTAAACCCTAGTTAAAAGCCTAACCCTAATTTATCTAACCCTAGAAGAAATTAACTAAATTAAATCTAATTATCTAATATTTATTCTAAATAAATAATAAAATAAATAAGATATTAATGTAGAAAAAATTGGTTGTGCTCATGTGTGGATGCCCTTGAGGGTTTATGGTGGGCCCTCAGCCTTATGTACGTTAGATCAGGATTGTAGGAGATCTTGTGGCTAAGAAACGATGGTGTATCGTAGGCATATACTTGCGTGAAGCGCTGGATCTGGAAGTAGAAATCTTGTTAAAAATAAATGGACTGGCTGGGATTCGTACCCACGCCTTGTATCACACCTACGTCTCTTGTTAACCAACTATGTTGCACTTTTGAATTGATTATTAACCAACATCATTAAATAAAATATTAAGCATACAACACAATTATGGCAGTGGTTAGATCCGGCGTTAAAACCTCCATGTAAAACGTCCAGCATGTTCTAAATACGCATATGAAGCGATCTGGGCAAGAGAAATCGGTCAGGAATGCATGGGATAAAAAAACGAAATCACAATCTTTACCTCCACCGGTGCACTTCGAAGGACGACTTTCAGGTACGTTGCAGGCTTCAAGATGGACTCCAAATCGTTCCTGGGAATCTCAGGAGGATAGTGAACCTCTTGGCATCATTTGAAACCTCCTCTACCGATCTTATGATGATGCCCTAGTATGTTGAGACTTTTGAAAACTCAAACCCTAACCTTTGAAGCTCTTTTTTCGTCCCCCTCTCTCTACTGAATTATTTTAGAATATATATGTCTCCTATTAGGTCAACCATGGGCTTGGACTTTGAGTTTTGATCTCTTAGAAGTTTTGCATGATTATAAATGTGATTTTTCCTTCTAATTTTGGCTAAGCACCTCCCTTCACCTATGAATGAATTTTGATCCTTCTTATGGCATTGTTTGGGCCCTTAAGTGATTAAAACAAGGTCCAAACAATTTAATCCATTTGTTTTTATATTTTCTTTAATTTATTAAGTATTTAAATGAATAAAATCCATATAAATAAGAAATAAAATCATGGAAGGGTGGGGATGAATATATAAGCTCTTATATGTGTCATGGATGTGTTTGAAATGAAAATCTTAGGACCATTAGTTCAAAAACAAAGTTTTGGGCAATTAGGGTTTTAGGTATATCTTGAAAATCGCCTAACTTCAACCATGTGCATCTCTCTCAATTTTAATCATATGAATGCAATTTAGGACTTTTTAGAAAGCTCAAAGAGTCCTTTAAATGACCTTTTTGGTTTCATCTCAATTGAAGCTTTCGTGCTCAAGTTATGAGCATTGACCCAAAAGGTGTTTTTGTTGACCTTTTCGGAGGACCTTTAATGTTTTTGTCCATATCTCCCAAATGGTGCCTTTCTTGATCTTGGGCTCAACATCAAAGTTGTAAAGGATGAAATTTCCTTGAGGATAGGCTTTGGTTGGAGAATTTCTGACAAACCATGCGAGAGTTATGACCGGTCAAAGTTGCATTGAATTTCTCCTTTTAAAAACCCTAATTCGAACCTTTGATTAGAAGAGAGGGACTTGAGTTTAACCATTGAGCCTCGAACCCCTGAAGATGAAATGAGACGGCAAATTTTGGGGTATGACATTTGGCACTGTTAGGTCGACCCAGGATGAGTTTAGGTCGACCTAAAACCTTCATTTTTGATCCCGGCACTGTTAGGTCGACCCAGGGTGAGTTTAGGTCGACCTAAAACCTTCATTTTTGATCCATGCATTGTTAGGTCGACCCACGGTGAGCTTAGGTCGACCTAAAACCTTCATTTTTGACTATGGCACTGTTAGGTCGACCCAGGGTGAGTTTAGGTCGACCTGGAGCTGCTTCTTTCATTTCTGGACCTGTTAGGTCGACCTAGGTCGAGGGTAGGTCGACCTATTTTTGCTTCCGTTGCTTCCTAACTTCAATCTTTCATATCTTTTTGCTCGTAACTCCGATTTGCGCGTTCTTTATATCGTTGGAAACTTGTGAAACGTTCTATATTGTGAGATGATTGGTATTGATTGATTATGGTTTATTCATCTTTGTTTTCCCCTTGACATTTTATTGTTCATTTCATGTTTGCATTAGTTATTCATTTTCTCTTAGATTAGAATGTAATAACGCAATTCCGATTGCGATGTTTTGTTATCTCTAACTTGTGTGCTAGTGTGCAAGGCTTTTGGATAGTCACCGATCGACACTTGTTACGTGAGTGTTCCGCTCTATTCGCGGGACACGATCTCATTCACTTGCATCGTGTTCTCGTCTTGGAGACATGCTTCTATTACTTTATATCTGCTTGTTTGGTTTGCTTGTTCCTCTTGCAGGTGTATTGTGATTATGCTCTACGCGTATGTCGACTTTTGTGTGCTTTCATGGCTAATCGGTGTGCTGACTATTTGCCTTTGCTTTGCTAGCTCGCTCGCGGGATTCTTAGTTTCTTCGCTTTGCTTCGCTGTAGTTTATGGATCATCATCCGTTTGGTATTGATCCCGTTTCATTTTATTTCTATTGCACTTTATCGCTTTCTCGCATCATCCTTTAACATGAGAAGTAGGACCTAGACATTCATCTGGCCAAGCCCTCGAAAGAGGCTCTGTTTTTGTTGGTGTGTTTATATTTGTACTTTGCGGCAGGGAGTCACGGTGTAATAATTCCTATATGGCACTCCGTTAAGTCCTCATGGAAGGCATGCGGAAAGGGTTAGCAATCAACCCCCGCCTAGTCTCATCGAGTCTGTTTGGTATGCGCACGCTATGCGTCGCTCGCTTCCGAACCAGCACAAGATCATGTTATTGGGTATGTCAGGAAAAGGGTTCATGCAGCCGGACCCCCGCCTTTCCTATAGCTCGCGTTGTTCGACGTTGACGCTCGGTGTACGCACACGGCTTGGTTGCTTAGAGGGGTCCGCCCTCTTGTCTATGGCCCGATCATTTTCGCGAGGTCTAATGCTTGGTTGACTTGGGTTGAGCTGCTCCCCTTGGCTATGGCGGGACCGCTTTTCTACCATTCGGTCAGTGTCGTTGGTTTGTTTGCTTTACGAGCGGATGCTCGTTTGTGTGCTATTTGTGTGCTTTCCCTTTTCCTCGTAGGTTGCTAGTTTAGTTTAGACTTGTACCCTTTGTATGATAACATTAGGTAGCAAGCTTTCCCCTTTAGCTTAGGTTTTCCTCATGCATCCTTTAAAACACAAACCACACTCTTTGATTTTCTTTTCTTAAGAGCTTGTTATTTTCGCTCCATTCCCAGCATAAGTCTCCAAAGGTCGAGCAGCAGAGTGCGAATGTAACTCGTTCACCTAAAAAACACAAAACTAACAGAAATTAGTTAGCCGAGCTACGGTACCTCTGATTCCGCAAAACGGATACGTAGGCAGCGGGGTAGGGCCCGTGCGAGCACAATCCTTTCTTTTCCCTACATTCTGCATTCATGTTAGTCCAGATTAGCGTATATTTGTTACACACCCATAGATTTAGGCACAAGCGTGGATACCATCGAGTACGATGGGCGCGAGGGGTGCTAGTACCTTCCCCTCGCGTAACCGACTCCCTTACCCTTTTTCTCTGGTCGTGAGACCGCTGTTTTGTTTTGTGGTTTGCTGGCACTCCCTTCCTTTTCAGGATAAATATGTTAGTGGCGACTCTGTTAATTTTCGCGGTAGCGACAACCACTATTGCTTTTCCTATCCAATTCGCAACCGGAAAAGTCGGAATTAGAGTACCACACCAAAGAATAATCACTACCTTTGGAGAACCATATGCCATACATAGTTGTACCAACAAGATACCTAAGTATGCGCTTAACGGCTTTTAAGTGAGACTCCTTAGGACATGATTGGTATCTTGCACACATATATACACTAAACATAATATCGGGACGAGGAGCGGTAAGGTAAAGTAGGGAACCAATCATACATCTATACCTTTTTACATCAATCGGCTTAGCATGTTCATCCCGATCAAGATTGACCGCGGTAGGGATTGGGGTGTCAATGGCCTTTGACTCAAAAATGTGCCTTCCTTTAGTTTCTTTATTTGGAGTCCAAGAAAGTAGTTTAGTTCACCCATCTTGCTCATCTTGAATTCTCCCTGCATAAGCTTAGAAAACTCCTTGACAAGAGTCATATTAGAAGACCCAAAAATAATATCATCAACATACACTTGAACCAATATAGAATGCTTTTCATGTCTTTTAATTAATAGAGTGGTATCTACCTTCCCTCTTAAGAAACCTTGATTGATTAAAAAATTACTAAGCCGCTTGTACCAAGATCTTGGAGCTTGTTTAAGACCGTACAAGGCACGCTTAAGTTTATAAACATGATCGAGATAATCAACATTTTCAAAATCGGGAGGTTAAGATACATAAACTTCTTCATTAATAAACCCATTTAGAAAAGCACTCTTAACGTCCATTTGATATAGCTTAAAGTTTTGTGAGCATGCAAAATGCAATTAACAAACGTATGGCTTCGAGTCAGGCGACCGGAGCATAAGTCTCCTCATAATCGATCCCTTCCTCTTATTTATACCCTTGAGTAACAAGACGGGCCTTGTTGAAAGTAATAATCTCGTTTTCGTCTAGTTTGTTCCTAAACACCCATTTAGTGCCAATTACTCGATGGTCTCGCGGAGGAGGGACAAGGTCCCAAACCTCATTTCTCTTAAATTGGTCCAGCTCTTCTTGCATAGCCAAATACCAATGCTCATCGACTAATGCATTTTGGAGTTTTTAGGCTCAGTTTAAGAGACAAAAGAATAATAATAACAAAAGTTACTTATCCTTGACCGTGTTGTTACTCCTTTTGATATGTCTCCTAGAATGTTCTCCATAGGATGGTCCTAAGAAGATTTCCATTCAAGGGGAAGATCACTCTTCTCACTTGGTTGATCTTCCACTTTCTCTTTAGGTGCTTGATCCACTTCCTCTTTAATATTCTCGGGTGAGAGGCAATCTTTATCTTTATCAAGCTTAGCATCCGGATCCTTAAGTATACTCTCAGTTGAGATACCTGCACCATTAAGAACACTACCTTTTCCGACTACTTTCGGACAAGACTCATCAAAAGAAACATGTACGGACTCTTCAACAGTATGTAACCTTTTATTGTATACTCTATAAGCTTTACTAGATTAAGCGTATCCTAGAAAGATACCTTCATCCGCTTTTGCATCAAATTTACCAAGATTTACCTTTCCATTATTTTATACAAAGCATATACATCCAAATACGTGAAAGTGGGATATGTTTGGATGTAAGTGCTTTGTTCTAAACAATGGAAAGGAAAATATTTGCAAGTTTGATGCAAAAGAGGATGAGGGTATCCTTCTAGGATATGCTCAATCTAGTAAAGCTTATAGAGTATACAACAAAAGGTTACATATTGTTGAATAATCCGTACATGTCTCTTTTGATGAGTCTTGTCCGAAAGTTGTCGGAAAAGGTAGTGTTCTTAATGGTGCAGGTGTCTCAACTAAGAGTTTACTAAAAGATCCGGATGCCAAGCTTAAGAAAGATAAAGAATTCCTCTTACCCGAGAATAATGAAGAGGAAGTGGATCAAACACCTAAAGAGAAAGTAGAAGAGCAACCAAGTGAGAAGAGTGATCTTCCTCTTGCATGGAAATCTTCTAAGGACCATCCTATGGAGCACAGTCTAGGAGACATATCAAAAGGGGTGACAACACGGTCAAGGATAAGTAACTTTTGTTTTTATTACTCTTTCGTCTCTCAAATTGAGCCTAAAAACTCCAAATATGCATTAGTCGATGAGCATTGGTACTTGGCTATGCAAGAAGAGCTAAACCAATTTAAGAGAAATGAGGTTTGTAAGTATCAGATATGCCTAAGAGGGGGGGTGAATTAGGTACTTTGTAATTTTTTCAGTTTTATGGTGTAAAGGTGATTATTTTTCTGGTTTATGGTGATGTTACTAAAAGATGTAAAGTGCAGAAAATAAATGACACAAGGATATATCCTGGTTCCCCTCACAAACCGAGAGTACTCCAGTCCCCTTACGCAGTTAGAGATTTTAATATAGTTGGTATCTTGTACAAGCCTAACCAAACACCAAGAACAATCCTCTTGGACCAAGAACAATCCTCTTAGATTTTTTACTAAGACCACTTATCAGAACAATCCTCTCAAAGTGTCTAACTTGTTTCCAACAATCCTGGATAACAAGAATACAACAAGTATTTGAATTTGTATAAGAGTTTGAATAATAGAACAATGTATCAATCACTTGATTTATCTTCCCTTTCAAGCAATTATCAATGATAGTATAGTGCTCAATGTTTATGATCAATGATATGAATTTTTTCTGGACATGTATGGAACACTAATGTAGAAAAAATATCAATGTGAAAGTTTGAATATCAAAGAACACTTGGTGTGAATTTTGAAAGAATAAATGTGTATAATTGCAAAGTGAAAGAGGTAAATATGAAATCTGAAAGTGAGGGTATATATAATGTCTTAACACCCCTAGGAATGAGTATGATTCAACGAACAAGTGCAATGTTTGAGTGAAACAAATTCTGATCCATATGCAAAAAAACAAAATGATCAAGTGCTACTGTTTCAGTCGTAACGGGTTACGAAAATGCCCGTAACCGGTTATGCTATACCGTTGTAGACCAAAATTTGAAAAATGCGTTTTCGTAAACGGTTACACCAAGAACCGTAACCGTTTACGCTGGAAAGAAAAAGAATTCCAGAAGCAAAAGGGAGTGTGGCTGCGTGACCGTAACCGGTTACGCCTATAACCGTAACCGGTTACACTGAAGGAAGACACAAAAATTTATTTCTCAAGACTTCTCAAAATGCCAAGATTTTTTAGAGAAAGGTCATAGTGACTTTATGCAAATATGTATTTTGAGCACTATTTTATCAAGATAATAATATGTTTATACCTTAACTCCAAAGGTCTTCAAAAGCTTGTTTAAGAAACTTGAAATATGCATTAGTCGATGAGCCTAATGCTATATTGAGACTTGGATTGAATGCTCTTTGAATCTTTTTCTCATCCTTTATTGATAGTTAGATATCCATGTTGTCTTCATCAAAACCTTTTGATTGAGAAGCTTGTTTCTACATTCTCCCCCTTTTTGATGATGACAACCATGCTTTGAATGTTGTTTTTATTTGAATTTTGTTTAGTAATTTGCAAGAAATAGCATAGATAAAGCAAATATAGATCAAATATTTTGGTCATCATCAAGCATCTCCTCATCTCCTTCATCATCACCTTCTTCCTCTTCATTATGGTTGGCATTGGAGAGAGCGACAAGAATTTCATCACGATGATTGTCAAGGCGTGTGTTATAGCGAGCTTTCATTGCCACCATATAGTTGTAGAGGAACTC
This sequence comes from Vicia villosa, assembly GCF_029867415.1. NCBI lineage: Eukaryota > Viridiplantae > Streptophyta > Magnoliopsida > Fabales > Fabaceae > Vicia > Vicia villosa. The sequence continues at coordinate 163,742,950 of NC_081183.1, forward strand.
ATTAGTGTAACCTTCAGTTGGAGGTGGAGTTGGGTTTGAAGGTGGAATTGGATTTGTAGATGGAATTGGGTTAGTAGGTGGAGGTCTGGCTTCATCAAGGTGTTTGTTAAGGCCATCACTATCTCGGAAGATTCCCATATTCTTGTCACAAATGTTGGATGTTATCATATGTTTCCTACCCATAGGTTTGACTGGTTCTCTCCCGATACGCATGTTGCAAGTTTCCAAAATCTTTGAAATGAGTCGAGCATATGGAAGGCCAGATGTGAGTTTCCTTTGATAATCCATATGATAAAGAAAGACATATGCCCAATTTACCTTGAGATTGTTTTTGATTGCGAATAGTAGTTGCATATCAGTGTCACCGATTTGAGATTGATTGGAACTTTTTGGAACAAGAACATATGCAAGAAAATAGTGAAGCATACGGTCACTGACAGAAAGTTGTTTGCTTGGTAGGATTAATCTCTGGGATGAACTGTACTGAGCACGTCGAGCATAAAATTCTTCCTGGGAGATACGAGCTATACTGAAAAAATAATCCGTTTTGGCATAATTTTCAAAAGCCGGAGAACCTGGAGTAAAGCCCGGTAAAATTCTTCCACCAGCAGAAGGAACATCTAGAATGTTTCCTAATTCTTCTAATGTCAGCCAAAGAGTAGTGTCACGAACCTTAGATGTTAGGACACAACCAGGTTCAATATGAAAATGAGCATAAAATTCTTTTACTGCGTCCGGGTAAAATGGACCGGAATCAGTTATAAGATCAGCAAGCCCCTGATATTGAAGAAGTTCTGGAAAATTAAAACTTGGAGGTTTAAAGGTTGAGAGATTACCACATTTTGGTTCAATAAGAGGACGTTGTCGGAACTTTTCGAGCAACCTTAGTTGTTTTAGTGAGAGATCTTTAGGAGCTGGAGGTTCCTCAGAGATTTCAACAGCTTTTTCCTTTCCTCTAGCTCTCTTGGATGATGCCGTGGATGAATCTTTGAAAAGTTAGGGTTTAGAAATTGTATTTTCGGATTTTGGTGTGTTGGTACCAAATAAGTGATTTTGGAGGAAGTGCTTATTTGGATTTTGTAATATATAGGAGATACAAGATAGTGATTGTTTAATGAGATTTTGTTGGTAAATGGAAGGATTTAAGTGGATGGTCAAGGATAAGAATGAGTTAAAAGAGGAATTAATGGAGGTAGGTGGATGCAATGAATCATTTGACCAAAATAAAACAAAAGATATAGTACAAATAAAGCATTAAAAAAAAAACCTTAACAGTGTAACCGGTTACGTATATGGGCGTAACCAGTTACGCTCACGAAACAGAGACAAATAGAAAAGCTGGAAGGCCAAAACGCGAAATCGTAACCGGTTACGCCTATAACCGTAATCGGTTACACTGAGTGAAAAATCAAAAAATATTTAAAGGAAAGTACATAAATCAAATATTATTTAGATAGATTTCTAATTTTAAAGGAATAAAAAAAATGTGAACTATTTAAAGTAGAAGAAATGGATAGCATGCACCTTAAATGATGAACTTGATTTGAGGATGAGTTGTTTTTAGTTTGTCATATATCATATTCATCCAAAATATCGAGTTCTCTTTGAATTTTGAAGAATGATTCTTTGGCCAGTGACTTTGTAAAAATATCTGCTAGTTGATTATGCGTGTCAACAAAAGTTACTTCAACATCTCCTTGAAGCACATAATCACGAAGAAAATGATGTCGAATGTTTATGTGTTTGGTTCTTGAATGCATGACTGGATTTTTTGTAATATTGATTGCACTTGTGTTGTCGCATCGAAGAGGAATGCATCCGAGATCAAGTCCGTAGTCACGATGTTGTTGCTTAAGCCAAAGAATTTATGCACAACAACTACCCGCTGCTATGTATTCTGCTTCGGCCGTGCTAAGGGCAACACAAGCTTGCTTTTTACAAGCGCATGATACTAATTAATTTCCAAGAATGTGACAAGTACCACTTGTGCTTTTACGATCAGTTTTACATCCTGCATAATTCGCGTCAAAATAACCAATTAAATTGCAAACACTACCTTTAGGATACCATAAGCCAACGTTGGTTGTTCCTTTGAGATACTTCATGATCCTTTTAACCGCCATAAGATGTGATTCCTTTGGATTTGCTTGAAAGCGAGCACAAAGACAAACACTGAACATTATATCAGGACAGCTTGCTGTCAAATACAATGAAGAACCAATCATACCTCGATATTTAGTAATATCAATTGGAGTACCGGATTCATCTTGATCAACATATGTACCGGATCCCATTGGAGTATTCATTGCTTTACAATTATCCATATCAAACTTCTTCAATAATTCTTTACAATATTTGGATTGATTGATAAAGATTCCGTCTTTGAGTTGCTTAATTTGTAGTCCAAGAAAGTAATTCATCTTTCCCATCATAGACATCTCGAATTCTCCTTGCATCATCAATGAGAATTCCTCACACATTTCTTTGTTAGTCGATCCAAAAATGATATCATCAACATAGACTTGAACCAATAAAGTGTTACTCTTGATTTTCTTAATGAACAAAAATTTATCAACCTTACCCTGCTCTTGGTGCTTGCTTTAAGCCATAAAGAGCCTTTCTCAACTTAAATACATGTGTAGGATTTTTGAAGTCTTAAAATCCCGGGGGTTGTTTGACATAGACTTCTTCATTGATGTAGCCATTTAAGAATGCGCTCTTGACGTCCATTTGATAAAGCTGAAAATTTAATGAACATGCATAAGCAAGTAAAAGACGAATAACTTTTAACCTTGCAACCGGAGCAAATGTTTCTTCAAAGTCGATTCCTTCTTCTTGATTGTAACCTTGGGCCACCAATCTTGCTTTGTTTCGAACAATTATACCATTCTCATCAAGTTTATTCTTAAACACCCATCGAGTACCTATGATGTGTTTATCACATGGTCTAGGAACAAGTTCCCAAACTTGATTTCTCTCGAATTGATTTAATTCTTCTTGCATTGCATTTATCCATTGATCGTCTCCTAAGGCTTCATTAACTTTGGAAGGATCAATTTGAGAAACAAAAGCCATGTGTAAGCAAGCATCTTTGAGATTTAATCTTGTTGCAACTCCTTGGCTAATATCACCAATAACTTTATCAATAGGATGATCTCTATGAGTTCTCCATTCCTTTGGTAGATCATTGATGTTTGATTCTTGTTGTACACTTTCTTGTTGAACATTTTCTTGTTGAACTTTCGGTGCCTTCACAATTGTATCATTTGAAAGTTCTTCCGGGGGTAAATCTAAAGGATCATCATCATCACAAACAACTATTTCCTCCATGGAGGTGTTAGCCTCATCAAAATATACATGCATGGATTCTTCAATAGTTAAAGTTCTTTTATTATAGATTCTATATGCTTTACTAGAGAGAGAGTAACCAAGAAATATACCTTCGTCGGATTTCTCATCAAACTTACCAAGATTGTCTTTGTAATTGTTGAGAACAAAGCACTTGCATCCAAAAATGTGAAAGTGAGCAATGTTTGGCTTTCTTCCTTTGAAGAGTTCATATGGAGTCTTCTTTAAGATAGGTCTAATGATTACTCGATTTCCAACATAACATGTCGTGCTAACCGCATCCGCCCAAAAATATTTAGGAAGACTTGCATCACTAAGCATTGTTCTTGCAAGTTCCACTAGAAACCTATTATTTCTTTCAACTACTCCATTTTGTTGTGGAGTTCTTGATGCTGAAAAATTATGAGAGATACCATGTTCTTCACAAAATTCTTCAAATGATGCATTTTGAAATTCTCCACCATGATCACTTATTATTGATACAATCTTTAGTGACTTTTCTTTTTGGATTTGTTTTGCATATTTCTTAAAAGCTTTAAAAGCATCAATTTTTTGCACAAGAAAAAAAGTCCAGGAATATCTAGAATAATACTCAACAATAACTAAAGCGTATACATTAGCTCAGAAGCTTCTTGTCCTTGATGGACCAAATAAATCCATATGCAACAATTGAAGTGGTCTTGTTGTAGTTACCACATTCTTTGGTTTGAAGGATGATTTGGTTTGCTTTCCCTTTTGACATGCATCACATAATTTATCTTTGACAAAATTTATCTTAGGTAAGCCAATAACAAGATCATGTTTGGTTAACTTATTTAAATGATCCATATGAATATGGGCTGCTCTTTTATGCCATAACCATGATTCGTTATTGTTTACCAAAAGACATTTTACTTTCAAAGATAAATCATTTAAAGAAATCATAAAAATGTTATTAATTCTTGTACCTTTGAGTTTTACCTCATTGGTGACTTCATCGATGATCAAGCATTCCTCCTTAGTGAATTTAGTCTTGAAGCCTTTGTCACAAAGTTGGCTAATGCTTAGAAGATTATGCTTTAGTCCTTCAACATAAAGAACATCTTCTATGGATGTGAAAGGTGGTGCACCAGTTTTGCCTTTGCCGAGAATTCTTCCCTTATTGTTGTCTCCATAAGTGACAAAACCCTTGGCCTTTAACCTTAGATCTGAAATTTGGTTTAGGTCTCCCGTCATATGCTTTGAACAACCACTATCTAGATACCAAAGGTTTAAGTAGTCTTCAAGCATGCCTACAAAACAAATTAAGTTTTGTTACGTACCCAAGTGGCTTTGGGTCCATCATAGTTAGTTCCTTTCTTCACCCATACATAATGTCCACTAGGAACACTAAAGTTCCTTACATAACAAGCATTGGGTGTTTGACCAATATTACCATAATAAAAACAAGTAGGTTCAAAGTGTCATACCCTAATTTTGACCCCCCTGAGATGTCACATCCTAGGCGTCAAATTCAAAAATGTTTCTTGATCGGTTTGGAAGCCATGATCAAGATTTCATTCATTCACTCATTCTTTGCAAAATAATTCATGTTCATGGAAGTTTTCATTTTAAATGTGCCATTGCCAATTGGTGAGATTTAAGAAAGTTGTTTGAAATTTATTTCATGGTTTTTGGCTCATGGTTTGCTCATGGCGAAGATTGGATTCATATTGGATTATTTGGTCATTCATGGAAATTTCATCAAAATTGCAAGAAATATCTTTTAGTCCATTTTGTTGAAAGATTATTTCAAGTATGGTCTAAAACCATAAATTCAAGAATTCAAAGTTCATTGGTGCAAGAATATTCTTCACATTACTTCAAGGAATTTCCATTCAAGAATTATCATGGATCATTTGGATTTGCAAAATTCGAAATTCATTCAAAGAACATCCAAAATTCATGTTTCATACAACTTCATTCAAATATTTTAAAGGAAATCCAAACATCCACAAATGAAGATCATTCTTTACAAAGTTCTAAATTCCAAAGTGGACTTCATTCAAAATTCAAGATTACATTCAAAGTTCCAAGAATACAAGTTCATACAAATTCTTTTGGAATTACAAGAATAAAAAAAATGCAAAGCTTCTTGAATTCTTCCATCTTCAAGTTTCCATTCTTCATTCAAGTTTCTCCATGCTTTCTTCAAAAGTCCTCATGTGACATGAAAAAGAAACAAAAAGGGTGGAATTAGCAAAAGTTCAACAAAAATAATTCAAGAGGGCCCAAAAGCCCAAAACAAAGGAAAAGTCAAAGAAGGTCAAAGGGAGATTTTTATGTCATAAATTTCTACAACTTAGAGATATCATAAAATGACATGAAAATTTTCTCACATGGCTTATGTCATAAAGGAATCTTTGGCTTATGTCATGTGGAATCTTTTTGCTTATGTCACAATGGATATTCCTTTCTTACTAGAATCACAAACTTGACTACCAAGTCACATAATAGCTAACATATCCTAATTTTTGCCTATAAATAGAAGGGCTCTCCATAGTATTTGACACACCAAAGCAACTTAAGTTCTTGCTTTCTCTCTTCTCTCTCTATTGCTCATATATTGTTCAATAGACCTCTTGGCAAGAAGAAATTCTCAAGCCAAGAGATTCTCTATTGGAGGTGAGCATTCTAGTTACAAAGTAAGGAAGAAGGAAAAGGTAGTTCTTCATACCTTTCTTGAAGATCTTCATCTTCAAGCTTCCAACAACTTGAAGTTCCATCTTCAAGGCGCTCCCATAAGTTCAAAGAGGTGTTGTGGCATCACCTTCATCAAAAGCCTACACAATTTCAAAGAAAGAGAGGTTGTTAGTAACAACAATTCAAAGTTGTTCTACAACAATCAACAACAATTCGAGGGTGTTCTTCAACAACACCACCCGAAATTTGCAGAAGAAAGTAAGGAGGGTCGAAGTCATACCTCCGACTTTCAGTTGCAGCCCCACGTCAACTTCAACCTGCAGCAAGTCGAAAATTCAGCAGCAAACAACAAGTCGCAAACGGTTCAGACTTGCAACAAAAATTCAGAACAACACAGTAACAATTTGCAACAGTCAGAATAGCAATAATCAGCAACAAATTTGGAGCAGCAGAAAGAAATTCAACACATACAACAACGAATCCAAAGCAGTTGCAACAATAATTCGATTTCCAGAAGCAAGAAAGATCAAAGACATACCTTCAACAAAACCGGCAAAAATCTCCTTGCCGTAGGTAAATCATTTCTGCTCTTACTCTCAATATCACTGATAATCCTCACTGCAAATATACTTTTGTTTATCCTCTGAAAAATCGAAAAATAGAGAGATTATCTTTTTACTGCTATGACATAAGAAAAGAAAAAAATGAAGCTTTACCATGAAAACGAAATTTGAAGAACAAACCTTCAGTTTGTCTTCAATCAATCAAACCGAGTGTGTAGTTGTTGCGATTACTGTTCACTGAGAAAGCTTGAGAGAGAATCGCGAATGAGAGAAAGTAACTTTGTTGTTGCTGTTCAACCGCGAATCCAAGAAAAAAGCTTGTTGTTGTTGTTCTAAGAGTGAGAGACGGTACCGATTGAGAGAGACGACAATTTGCTGTTGTCGTTGTCACCGCAACTGAAGAGAAATCGATAGAGAGTTGTCGTCGTTGTTACTGATCACAGCAAAGAGAGAAAACCGAGTGAGAGCTTGTGTTTGTTTCTTGTTCACAGCGAGCGATCGAGAGAGAAGAGAGTATTTTCTTCTTCTGTTTTGTTTAATCGTGAGAGGAAACGAGAGAGTTACAGAGGCGCTGCCTCTCTTCACGTTTTAGGGTTCTCAAACCCAACCCAGCTTTGTTTTGACATATGGCCGGATCCGGGTTCCATCTGACCCGACCCGGTCCGACCCACACAGTTTTTTAATTCAGTGCTATCTTGTTTTGGGCTGCAACCTCTATCCGGGTTTCACACCTCCTCAGGCCCAATTATTAATTTCTTTTTTTAAAAAACTATTTCTTTTAGTTTTCTTTGAGAAAATTGATTTCATAAAAAGATTTAGTATTTTATTTTAATATAAGATATAGTTTAGTTTTTCTAATCTTTATTAAAATACCAAATATATATTAGATACATATTTATGTTTTGTTTCTAATTATTTTCTTCTTTTATGAAAATACAAAAAATATCTTTATTAGATTAATTTCTTTTAAATTTGATATTTTTATATTATTAATCATTTAAATTTTATTTGATTACTGTTGCATATATTACTGGAATTTTCTCACTTTATCCGAGACTTCGAGATTATTTCTCTGTTGTTCTCTGGCTTTGTCTGTTTTGTTTGGTCTTCCATTTGCTGTAGAAGTCTTTAAACAATTACTGGAAGATCATGAAATACTGTAAGCTGTGAGCTTATCCGACGTTTCTTTTCTGCTGGTGTGGATGCTCAATAACTGTTGAGATCCCAATTTATTCCAAGCATATCACTTAAGGATCAAGGTAACACCTCAAACTCAGAAATCCAATTTCTCATTCTTCGAGGTAAGCCAAAAACTCATAAAACTGTTTTTCATAACAGTAATCATTTCAAATCATCAATCAACTGTTTTCACAACAGTAATCATTTCAAAAATCACAAATCATTTTCAACTGTTTTTTCAACCAGTACTATAAAGTACTGGGCCTCTAATAGAGTGTAAGTCCCAAAAACCTTCTCTTCTTAGCTTGTTTTCAAAACTGTATTTTCAAAATCTTCTTTCTGTTTTCAAAACATTCTTCTGGTATTTGAAGGGCATTATTCCCGGTGAAACTCTTCAGATACCTATGTGACCTTTGTCCATCTTCACTTCTTCTGTTTTCAAAAAAACATTAACTGTTTATCATAAATATTCAACTGTCATCAACAAAATTACTGTTGAAGCTCTGTACATACATCTTCAAAGGCCTCCACTCCATCCAGGTTAGGCTTTACAAGCTTTCAATTTACAGTCTTTATTTAAATTACTGTCAAAAATAAACTGTGCATATATATTAGTTTAGAACTACGTTTGAGTATAAACCCTAGGACAATTAAACTATATATATATATATTATAGGAATATGACCTAGGATTGAGAATGTCTTCCCGGTGAAGGCTCTTTCCTATTTAGAGATCTGTAGTTCAAACCCCCAAGATGAATTATTCCCGGTGAAACATCTTGGCAAAAACCTTAGAATCCGAATAATAGGACACATCCACCCAAAGAGGAATTATTCCCGGTGAAACCTCTTACCCATTTGCTTAGAGCCAAAATAAGTTCAAAACTACATAGCTTTCTCTTGTGCTATAACAAGGACCCTCGACTAGCCTCCTCTTGGGCTTTGTACAAGGACCCACAGGCTTCTTAAAAGCATTTCCAGCTTCCTCTTGAGCTTGTATACAAGGACCCATCAGGTTTCTTATAAACATAGGAACAGGTCTTTAGTCACCTTTTAGCCTACCCTGGTGAGTTTCTTCCAATTTAAACCAGACTTTAAACAAGCCAAGTTTGTCTCAATTTTACATTGAGTACACCTTTTGGAATGAGAGACATGGACAGTCTCTGTCACCCTTATCTTCATCAATCTTCCTTAGCAGAGTCTAGGATCCATGTTTGATCATCCTCAGCATTGAGTCAGCCTTCATCTTGGGCTTTAAACAAGAAGTCTCCACTAGATGATCTTTCTGCCAATCTTTTCATCCTTTAATAATTAATGGAGTGCTACCCAAATCATTCATGTCAATAAAAACCCCTGGAAAGGGTTAGCCTCCACACATTCTTTCATGTCAATAAAAACCCCTGGAAAGGGTTAGCCTCCAAAGTCAATTAATAAAAAGTCAAAAAATAAAGATTCATTTCTCTTAGGAGATAATTTCCCCAAAAGAGTCAAAACCCCTGGAAAGGGTCAGCCTCCAAAATCAATTAATCATTTCAATAAAAACCCCTGGAAAGGGTTAGCCTCCAAAAATCAGTTAATAAATAAAATAAAGGTTCATTTCTCTTAGGAGATAATTTCCCCAAAAGAGTCAAAACCCCTGGAAAGGGTCAGCCTCCAAAACAACAAAAAAACATGATAAAGTCAATCTTTCACAAACAATTCACCAGCTGAGTCAAAATCCCTGGAAAGGGTTAGCTTCCAAAAGAAAAACAGTCTTTTTAATCTCCAGTAGAGTCAAAACCAACAAAAACAGTTAGCCTCAACCTTGGGCTTCATACAAGGCACCCATACAATAAAACTCCCCTGTTAAGAGTCAGCCTCAACCTTGGGCATTGTACAAGGCATATAATAGAGTCTCCCCAGTGAGTTCTTCATCAGTCAGTAGCCACAACCTTGGGCTTTGTACAAGGCAGATAAACCATACTTTCATGTGTCAAAGATTCCTAACACTTAGGATCTTTCCCCATATAGTCATCCATGCTCAATCCATTTATTTAAGAGTCCACCACAACCTTGGGATTTGTACAAGGCAGAAAATAATGTTTTCCCTAGCAACAGTCAGCCACAACCTTGGGCTTTGTACAAGGCACACAAATAAAGTCTCCCTAAGTAGAGTCAGCCTCAATTCTGGGCTTTGTACAGAACACACAAAAATACCCTGTAATTAACCCCCAGTGGAGCCATCTCCCAAAGTCAAATAATGCATTAATAAATCAATCAAAAGCCTTAAGCTTGGGCCTCATACAAGCCAGCTAAAGTCAAATCTTTTATACAGTAGATAGACATAGCTTATCTCTATAGAGAGATATTTTTACTACTCTACCACATTCAAACAAACATTACATTTCAATTTCAATTTCAAACAAGTCTCCCATTTAGGATTTTGAAAGGCATGAGCTGGCAGTAAAACCCAGACATGTGCTAACTTTCCCTAATTTGGACGAGCATCTTTCTTTCATTTAAGAGGCATCTGACTGGCATACTTGTACACACAAGTAAGGTCCCCCTCTTGAATGAAATGAATTCAGTTATTCTGTCACTCCTTTACAATGTTTGTGGTAGAATAGTACAAATACCTCTCTGTAAAGATGATTTCATGTCTCTTTACTGTAAACAGAGATTTAATTCAAGCTTCACCCTTGAGCTTCAAGCAAGGCACCCAAAAACATTTAATCTCCCTAGTTAGTTCCCCGAACTACATTAAGCTCTGACTTCCACTAGGGATATGTAGGCATGAGGTTCACAAGGAATCTCAGCGAGCTAATAAAATACCAAAAATAGTCAGTCTGTCTATCTGTCTGTCTTTTCAAATCAATTCAATTCCTTCTCCTAACACAGAGGAGAAACTTTCCCAATCATTAGCAGCAAACACAATCACAATGACACAGAGAAGGTTCCTGTAGAGTACTACAGATATGTAGGGTGTTTAAACACTTCCCTATGTATAACCGACCCCCCGGACTCCAGAATTTCTAGTCTAGGTGAAATCCCCACACTTAGCAAACTCCTAGGGTTTAGTTGAGATCTTTTTTCCCCTTTCCTACTCGTAGGACAAATAAGAAAGTTCGTGTGATATCGTAGGAAGAACTGAAACAAAATTCATCCCACCACGGGCGCATTCTCCTTCCAAATTTCGCGTGAAGGGTCTAGCGTGCCGTCCTCCCAAGTGAAACGGGGAGGTAAAGAAAACGACACCACAGAAAAATGGCGACTCTGCTGGGGATATAAGTGTTCAAAACCTTGGTTTTTCATCCAAACCAATGGTTGACCTGTTGCTGGTCCAGCCCCAATGAGGAATTAGGGATGCCAAATTCCCCCTCAAACAAGAGAGGTCCTGCCTAACCTCTGTGTCATATCATGTGTTTGCTGCATATATATTTGTTTATTTTGTTTATTCTGTATCGGGAAAGGGCTTGATTCCCCCTTGTGGTGAGAAATCCTATACCCGGATTTGAGTGCAACATAAGATAGGATGGAGGATGTCTTCCCGGTGAAGACCCTCTAATCTTGGTTCACAATTCTACTCTTGGGATTTGCCTGGCTGGTTGTGATTAACTGCGCCACTGCATTCCGAGACTGATTTGTACCAAGAGGACCTAGAAACACATTAACCCCACTTAAAGCCTTTTTTAGGACGTAGAGCGGTGATTACGGAAGTAATTGTCACGCAGATACTACACTCAGAGGAAACTCTCTAATAGATACCAATCAACGTATCTTTAAGGTTGAGCAAAAACTCTGAGACCCCTAGAACCCGTTCTACAGGTACAAAAATCCTTATCCTTAGTTTACCATTGGGGCGGGATTTGCGTTTTGACTTCATGACCACTATACCCTTCAACGCCATGTTTGTTTAAAACTCTTGTGTGTGCATTCATGCATTCATGCATCATTCATTAATAAACAACTAAAAACAAAAAGAGTCTTTTTCGAGTCGTTTTTCAAGGAAACTAAATAACGAACGTTTTGAACTTCATAGAAAGAGAGAAACGAAGAAAGGACTTAAGGATCTACATCATGGATTACGGAAGAAAAAGAGCTAGGAAATACACCTTCAAGATTCCCCAGGTCGAGGAACTGGGAAAGCTCGGAAAACTGGTGGTCAACCCCCAGGCTTTCAAGGAGAAGTATGGAAAACTTCTGCCTTTGCTCAATACCAACATGGTGGATGGAATCCTTCCCACCTTGGTACAGTTTTACGATCCAACGTATCACTGTTTCACCTTTCCAGATTATCAGCTCATGCCTACGTTGGAGGAGTACTCTCGTCTGATTGAGATACCCGTGTACGTGCAAGATCCGTACTCCGGTTTGGAAAAGAATCCTGACGACATTATCATTGCTGCAACTACTCCTTTGAACGTAGTCGACATCAGAACTCATATGGTGAGTAGAGGAGGAATTCAAGGATTGCCCTCCAATTTCCTGTTTGATCAAGCTCGGTACTTTGTCAGCATCCAAGATATGAGCGCTTTTGAGGAAATCTTGGCTTTGCTTATCTACGGATTGTTTTTGTTCCCTAACATTAACGATTTCGTTGACATCAATGCAATTAAGATCTTCTTAATTGGAAATCCAGTTCCAACCTTGCTTGCGGATGCTTATCACTCTGTGCATTCAAGAAACCTGCAGCGAGGAGGATTAATTACATGCTGCGTACCGCTGTTATATGAATGGTTCGTTTCGCACTTACCAAAGTCTAGCACTTTCTGGAATATGAGGGATGGGCTTTACTGGTCGCAGAAAATCATGTCTCTCACTCATACAGACATTGATTGGTGTAATCCTGACAACGACGAAACCAAGATCATCTTCAGTTACGGAAGTTTTCCCAACGTACCCCTTATTGGAACTAAGGGAGGAATTAGTTACAATCCAGCTTTAGCCCGTCGTCAATACGGCTATCCCATGAAAAACATTCCAAGTAACATCCAATTGGAGGGTCTGTTCTTCAAGAACATCGACGATCATGGCAACATGCTAAAGAAGGAAATTGTCCAAGCCTGGCGTCTTGTTCACAGCAAAGGGAGAAGAGTGTTAGGAAAACATCTTTGCATCTCCCTGGATCCTTACCTTCAATGGGTACGCGTCAGAGCATTCAAGCTCAGGATGCCATATCAACATCAAGAACCTATTCCCCTAAGGGAACCAATTTACCTTTTCTCCACCGATGTTGAAAAACTGCAAGAGGCATTAAACAAGGTTTGCCAAGAAAGGAATGCTTGGAGGAACAAGTATCGAATTGTCAACACGGAAAATGTTGAGATTCAAAGCATCCTAAGAAGGAAGGATGAGTTACTTGAAGTGCTCGATCGACAAGTGACACAATCGTCACTTTCTCATCATATCCCTCCTGCTTCCTGGATCATCGATCAGCTCACGTCAGA